>NC_045157.1:4941563-4944063 GCF_900700415.2 Clupea harengus
TAGAGAGAAGGAGAGCGAGAGAGCGAGAGAGAGAGAGAGAAAGGATGTGAGAGAAAGTGGAGGAGGGACAGGGGGAGTAGAGAGCGATAAAGAGAGTGAAGGTTGAGAGAGAGAAGGGAACAGACAGAAAGCGTAGAAGACAGGTGGAAATAGTCGACATCATGAGAGACAGAGACAACAAGAGACAGGAGAAATAGAGAAAGAAGGTGATTGGGACACGGGGAAATACAGAAATAGGTGAGAGACACAGAGAGAGGGAGGGAGAGAGAGAGAGAAAAGAGATGAAATGATGGGTAAAGTGTAATAAAAAAAGAAAGGAGAGAGAGAGGAAAGACAGCAGAAAACGTTAAATAACCAACAGTTACATAGGAGAGAGCGATAGAAATCATTTCATTTCCTGTAATAATGGGCTAAAAACAGAAAGAAAATGTAATAACCAACAGTTAAATAGAAATCATTTCATTCCCTGAGACAGTGGGCTGTAAACAGCGAGGCTGGCCATGAGGATGTCCTACATGTGTGTGTGCGCATGAGCGCCGCTGAGGCCTTTAATGAGTGCAAACACGGACGGACGGATCCCCACAGGAGACGGGAACTGAGATGGCATTTAGAGGGCACTCCACGTCACGCCACACAGGACATGACACATGAGACACCAGAAGAGGCTGAGCGGACACACACACACACACACACACACACACACACACACACACACACACACAGGGATGAGAGACACGGATGTAGGCCAAACACACACACAAATGTATACACACAGTACAGTACAATAAAGACACACCAACATCTGTGAGGACACTTTACAAATATGTCCACACTGCTGCACATTCAAGCATATGAACAAAAAGAGAGCGAAAGACCACACGGACACACACACACACACACACACACCCACAAACAGAAAGAGTTGGTGTGGCATTTTTTGGGCTGCAGTCTGCCTCTTGCTGTTAGACAGAGAAGAGAAGAAGTGGGGGAGGGTGATTGGGGTTTAATCAAATCGGACTGCGATAGATTAAAAACCAGATACAAGCAGTCAGCAGCAACCCCAGAGCCGGCGACCCCTGTGTCCTCTCTGCCCTCTCCCCTCTCCTGACTCCCGTCTCCCCTCTCCTCTCCTCTCTCCCCGTGTCCCCTCTCCCGTGTCCCCTCTCCCCTCCCAGTGGTGTGTGTGTGTGTGTGTGTGTGTGTGTGTGTTTGTGTGTGTGTGTGGTGTGTCTGTCTCTGCCCCATCGCATAATCAATCCAATCAACTCCACGGCCACCTGCTTCAAAACGCGCTTATTCCATAGTGTTTCCGCTGGCTCGTTCGCTTGTTGCTGAGTCGTTTGAAATGGTCAGATATTGATGTTAACACAACATCGCACACAGCCAGTGCCAGAGTGACAAGGGGAACAGAGGCTTAGAAACAGCTCGTCCACAAGGTCTGCCTGGTTGAGCTGTGTTGTGTTGTGTTGTGCTGGGCTGTGCTGTGCTGTGCTGTGTTGCGTTGCGTTGCGTTGTGCCTGGCTGCGTTACGTTGTGCGGTGCTGTGCGGCATTGAGTTGCGTACGTTGTGTTGTGTTGTGCTGTATTGTGCAGAGTTGGGTTGTGCCGATTTATGCCGAGTTGTGCTGTGTTGTGCTGTTTGTTAAATTTGTTTGCTTGTTTGTGTGGGAGGTAGGTACCAGTCTCATGGTGCACTGTTTGTAATCAATGTGGTTAACGATGACGAATGAGCACACGGGCGAAACGAGCTGATCGATTGGTGCCCAGGCGCCCGCTGCAGCCGCACTCCATCATGGCATTAAAGAGAGGAGAGGGCACTGGGACTGGTACTGGGAGCCCAACGACCCCCTGCTCTGCTGAAATAAACCAGCGTGCCCAGCCCTTCAGCTCACACCAGAGTATGGGGGGCGGGAGGGGGGATCTGTTAGTGGTAGGCACGGCTGACTCCTGGTTATCTCCTCTGTGGGGGCCTCCTCTCAGAATGACAAGAGTGTTGACTAGCGCTCAGAGGATTCCAGCTCCTGGACATACTCAAAGAACAGCTCTAGAACCAGACATGGAGAACTCCCCCCTCACACCTAGAACACAGCCGTACGCCGGGAGCAGCAGGAACACCAGCTGCTGCACTCAGGTCTTTAGGCGGGTCGATTAAAGACACACTCAGGGCACACCTCTATTAAAAATGGGCCCAAGTCCTGCGCGCTCGTTTCAGAAAGCTATTAGCCTGAAGCAGCCAAGCCCCGTCTCACACACTCTAGATTCCGACTCACACACACTAGACTCCGTCTCACACACACTAGACTCCGACTCACACACACTAGACTCCGACTCACACACACTAGACTCCGACTCACACACACTGAACTCTATCTCACACACACTGGGCTCTGTCTCACACACACTAGACTCCGACTCACACACACTAGACTCCATCTCACACACACCGGGCTCTGTCTCACACACACTAGACTCCGACTCACACACACTAGACTCCATCTCA
>NC_045157.1:4949063-4966563 GCF_900700415.2 Clupea harengus
CTGAGTGTAAGTTTCTTCTCCGATTAGATAAACTCATCCAACAAAAATGGACTGAGTGTAAGTTTCTTCTCCGATTAGATAAACTGATCCAACAGAAATGGACTGAGCGTAAGTGTCTTTTCTTCCTTTCGGGGATGATGGTTATTTCAACATCCCTGGGAGTCGAACACCAGGGGGATTATTTCAACATCCCTGGGAGTCGAAACACACACCAGGGGGATTTCCTAAGCATGATGCAATCAATTATTTTCAAAGCAGACCACATGAGTTGTTCCTGATGGGTCTCTGTTTGAGTCCAGAGGTTTGCCGCTATCCGTCTATGGAAGGGAGTCGATCTAATCTAGCTCTGAATTGGATTCATGATAATCTAGATCTGTGTGACTCCTAAATTGTCTTGGTGCAAATCTGGCGGGTGTGATTCAATGGAGGGGCCAAAGTACCAGTCACAAGAGAAGTCAGATAAAGGCAAGAGATTATCTGAAACCAGGGCAGTCAGCAGGGACTGTTTGTTTTTCTCCTTAAATCTGCGAGCCCTCGTTTGATAGTCAGCACACAATCTGACACAGTCTTAGGTCATCTTCCCAGAAACTCTTTCTCTGTATTAATCTTCAACCGCACTTATATTCTCCTTTCCTCTCTGTTGCATATTGGCTGGCACGCACGCACAAAACACACTCACACAAACAACCTCACGGACTGCTGCCGCCTACCAATTTACGCTCTTTTAATCACATCACACAAAATGTCTATTTGCTTTCTTTCACTATCTTCACACACATAAAACACAATCACACACACACACATACACAAACACACACAAACACAAACATGCTCTCTCTGTGTATTTTTTGGGGATTGAGAGACTGCACGGAATCGAAGCTAACGTTCTCTCTGTAGAAAGCTCTTTGGCAGCCACACAGAGTGCTCTGTGCCCAAATCTAATTAAACCTTTGAGTGTCAAAGCTGGCCAGGTCTTGACGTGCTAAACAGCCCCGGTCTGGTGAGACAGTCAGAAGAGGCCACAGACAATTACCCCGAGATCTGCCCAGGTGACATGCAGGGCATCCCGAGCAAGACAGCCCACTCCCCCCAACTTATGCATCTCCGCATCGCCCATTCACACTGCGGTGTTCAAACGCTTTAACTCAGTCCAGCCAAATGACAGTGTTTGTTCTCTCTCAAATGGCTCTGATTAGGGCCTGGCATGAGACACGTGAATCTCCTCTTCTCTTGGGGAACCGGAGCGTCACAGTTTGTGTTCTTTTCACTTCACTGACGAAGGGGCCGACTTAATGAGAGTATTCTCTGACCGTAAAAGAGGGACAAAAACAAACTTGTTTTAACGAGGCTTCCCCAGGGCCCGGTTTGAGCATCGCTCTCCTGATCCAATCATCGAAGGTCACACATGCGCTGGACTTTAAAAAGCACTATATTTGTTTACACTACAAGGCTGCATAAGTGTATTCAGTCTTTGAAAAAAAAGTTTTTTCCAAGCAAAAATACTAAATATTACTCAATTTTACAAAAACACTGTTACATAATAGCAAGCACTGAGCAAAACACACACAATCCTCTTGCATGATCAGAGAGATTATTATAATATATTTATTTCAGTCCCCCCCCCGCCCCTTTCACCAAAGCAACAGCTGGCTGCTGTTGTTTTTTTATGTCTGTGACTTTGCGTTTCCTCTTCACTTCTAATTAAATCTGCAGTCACTTTTCCCTTCCCGCCTGTCAGTCCAGTCCATTAGTGCAATACAGATGGAACCTTCTGCGCGCCTTTCAATGAAATTCCCCCAGCAACAATGACCAGAGACGTTGAGTTCCCAGTGTACCTTTAAATCTTTCAACCACTTAGAGATTAATCGTCTGGCATATCCATTTCATTTCTTTTCTGCCGTCCGCACTGACGCAGAGGGTCACACGGGGTCACATCAGTGCGGTTGGCACCTCATTTATACAGAAGTGAAATACACCACGCATGCAGTGCAGTGCTTGTGCCTATTTGTATCATGAAATGTATTTGTGCTGGTTTAGATTTTTTTTGAGATATTGAACTGATGTGTTACATATGTCCTGGGGAGATGTGAGACTGCCAAAGCCTACCAAAAGAATGTGTGCCATTCTCCAATGCTGCCTCTGTTGGGTCTCTATTGGTTGTTTTTTTAGATTGCATTGTGATGCCATCTTTGTCCATATATAGAGATAATGGCCTGTAACATATTTTAGATACCAATCAACCAGAATGACATGTTATGCCACACACTTGTACAGTTGAATGAACACTAATAAGTAGATTTGTTTTTGAACAGGGTGGCAGTTTTAAGGAGGTCACTGAGCAATGCTCTGGCAGACTGCAAGAAAAAAGAGACAAAGGCAAAACAAGAGAAGAGATGAAAACCAAAAATGGCTTAATTGATATTTCTAAAACAATCCCATCAGGATGACACAGATATTCTGATCAGCTATATCCTGAGCAGCTCTGCAAAAACTCCCCAAATCTACACAATCAATAGCGATCCACTCTCCCTGTGGCTCAAACCGATGAAAAGCTGGATGAACAGACCCAGTTCACAGTGGGTTAACTTCCTGGCCCCAAAATAAATAGAATTGATTATAGCAAGTAGCCATTCGTCCAGGACAGGCTCAGCACGCACGTCAGCTCAGAGCACCGCGGTGCTGTGGGAAAAGAGTTGTTGGTGGAGATGCCAGTTATTCCTGATGTGCAAGTATTGCCTGACTGCTTCTCCTCTCACTACAGAAGCCCTTAGAGCAACAGCTTCATCACATGTTCCTCATTCATTTCTGAGTCATTGCACAGAGCCTAGAGCTAACACACACACACACACGCACACACACACACAGACAGACAGACGCATGCATACACACATACACACACACACACACACACACACACACACACACACAGACAGACGCATGCATACACACATCCTTACAAACGTGTATGCACACAGACACTCACACACAAACACATGGATCAGGCTCATTTACATGGGCATATTCTAAAACAGTACGTGTGCATGTGTATGTACGTGTGTATGTGTACACGTGTGTTTGTGTGTGCGAGAGAGAGAGAGAAAGAAAGAATGCAATATCCTATCAAAACTAGGTTGTTCTGTGAGAATGAATGCTGCCACAATCAATGAACATATTCACAACATTAGCTGTTTTCGCACTTGCTTTAGGATCTGATCAACTAAACAGAATGTGACAAGCTTTAGGCTACTGCCTCTTTTGGTGGAGGGCAGTCTGAATCAGACCTCGCCCACCCCACATACAACACAGAGCCTTGTTCATTAAGACGTTTTACTACTCAATAACGGAAAAAAACGAGATCACTCGGTTGGTCGTGAGTAGGCTAACTCAACTTTCAATTCAATTCTTGATTTCCCATCTGATGATAGGCGGTATATTAGAGAACATAGTGTAGAATTAGACACATCATACTACGGCACAATGCCTCACTCTGCCTGAACAGCTTCCCCGGAGGCGCGAGCATGGGGTTCGCGTGGCATGTATGTTAGCTCAGATCGACTAGATTAGTAATGGCCGGCTAGTGAAAATAAAATTCGCTAGCCAGCAGAACGTTTAAGATTTGATGTGGGTGTGAATTTGACAAATACACACAACCCTTCTAAAATGATTCACATTAACTGAATAATTAAATTATATATATATAGCCAATGTAGCTATTGCCAAAGCCATGCCCTTACAGTCATGCTTTCCCCCATGTATAAATAGGCTGTGTGATAATAGCATTCTATTTAAAAAAAATAAGAACAAAATTGGCCTATTAATTAAACATCGCAATATTGCCAGGAGATTTAAGAAATGGATGAAGCCATGCTAGATTAGCCGGTAAACAAAGGAAAAATGGTCAGTCTTTTGTTGTTTTCTCCTTTAATCTTAATCCGATTTAGATCTCTCCCTCGCCATGTCATCGACAAGAACCAGGCTGCATAGGTTACGCATCAATGCAGTCGGAACCATCCTCAAGATAAAAGAAAAAAACATGCTGCTTATGCACTGCTCCATGACCCACATATTCTGTATGCGATGCAAGGTGCAAGCAGTATGCAGTCGGCCTGTCACCTACCATTCATTGACAAGGAGGCCCTATAACACATAATGTGAATAGAAACGTAAAACTAACTCACCTCGTGGTTCAGTAAGGGATCTCGAAGGGGGGTGTGGACCGGTGTGGTCCGTTCACGATGAAGAAGAATAGAAAAAGTTGCAAACGCTTGATACAGTTCTACGAGATCCGTGTGGGACGGGGCGTGCGTATGGGTGAGTGTTTGGGCTGGATGCTGTCAGTGAGCGAGGACCGCTCTCGACCGCTTAATCCCTGGTTAGAACATCTACCCCACCCCCTCCCTTGCCTCCTTCTGCTCGTCCCTTCTCTCCACTGCTCCCTCTCACAGCATTGTTCTCTCTGCCTCAGACAGTCTGCCCTAGGGTCCTCCTCGCAAGGTCAGTTTAACTGAGGAGACAGCGACGAAAATAATAATTATAAGAAGAAGAAGAAGAACAAGAACAAGAACAAGAAGAACAAGAAGAAAGAAGAATATACGGTTATAGTAAACAGTTGTCAAATAATGGTGAATTAGACAATTCTTTGTTATGTAATTTTTTTGGTGTGTTTTTAAGTAATATAAAAATGCTTATTTGTTGTTGAGATATATATGTCATCTGTGAGCCTGCGGCAAACCCACAACAGAGCCTTAATCAGCAGGATGTGTAGGCTAGTCATCTCAGTATTTCTGAGGTTTACGTGCTGTTTCCCACTAATTTTAGTTCGTGTGGTTTGAATGTTGTGGGACACCATACATGAAAAAGCTGATATTTCCGATTTTTTTGGGTTTCAAAACATATGACCGGAAGCCAATCACGTGATCAACAAAATTCGTCAAAAAGCAGCATTAATCTTAGATAATCACCCCAAAAGCCTTGAGCTAGTGAAATGTATTTCAAATTAAACGTCTATCGTGGTATAATCATCCTGCTGTCACAAACACAAACTCAATGAATTCCTCAAACGTCTTCATTAGAAGTTACACACACTGAACAGTCTCATAACATAATCTGTAAAGAACATAACTGACACTTCCTGCCCACCAGTATGTATGTCACTATAATCTTGTCCTGGGTATCTTTACATAAATTATGAGGTGAAACATGGTCAGACACTAGAATGTATAAGCGCTTACATAGTCTATTTAATAAGCCCTCTTATTACTCCTAATAATGTAAACAACAAATAAACTGATAAATAAATAATGCATTAAAATGTTGACAGATTGGGACTGGAAGCCACTTTAATTGTGAGATATTTTGACATGTTTTTCTTTGTCTTATAATTTGTATCTATTTAAACGGTTCATATTTCACCCAGACAGCTCCCTAAAATAAATGTTAACTTTATTTTTTTAAAAGGCTCATGCTATGCCTATGAAGTGAAAATTTTAAGAAAATATAAATGGACCTTTACTTTGACATAACGTTTTTCGCACCATCCGGATGTGAACTAGCTAACTTCCCAACGTTGTTGTTTTATCACAGTCCTCCATAAACTCTCTACTGCGCAGCTTTCAAGCGAACACCCCACTGTTTCTGAAACACTCCTAAATATTGATGCTGTAATTTTGTATTCCGTAAGTAGTTTATAATTCAATCCATATTTTCTGTTTTATAAGTGACAGCCCATGAGGTATGATCGTCATAATAGATTCGTTTATCAAACAACATTAACTTAAGCTAACTTAGTGTAATGCAGTATTGGCGAAATAGTAATAATAGGATAAATTGAAAGGTGGTATGTATGTTCGATGTGCTGGCTACAGTTATTGAATGTTACTGTCACTCTGCTAGTCTGTCTGTATCCTCAGTCTACTTTGAAGTATGTCTGTCTCAAAGAATTTTTCAGCATTGTGTCACTGGGTCGAGGGGCATTTTTTCCTCAGATTCTAATGAGAGCTTTTCTTTATTCGCTTGGAAACTCCTTTTTCCCCTTGCAGCAAACATGAGACTTGTGATTCTAGATGATTATGACCTGGCCAGCGAGTGGGCTGCCAAATATATCAGGAACAAAATAGTCGGGTTCAAACCGACTGCAGACAGATACTTTACTTTGGGCCTTCCCACTGGTATGTCTTTGTATTACCATATTTAAAATTCAACGTAATCTAGTGCCACCATGTCTTGTTTTTAACATTGTAATACCATATAGGCTTAATCATGTCAGTGTTTAACCCCCACCTCTAGGGAGTACTCCACTTGGATGCTACAAGAAACTGATTGAATACCACAAAAGTGGAGATCTTTCTTTTAAGTATGTGAAAACATTTAACATGGACGAATATGTTGGTAAGTCGTGTCTCAAATTCGAAAAAGCCACACACATCACATCAGTTTGATTTGTCCACACGAGAAAGTGAAGAGCAAGAAAGTGAGAGTCTTGACTGCTCAGGCGCTTTGAAATATCTGAAACACATTACTTTGGAGTCATTGGATGTGGGGAAATTCATCCTTTTGTTCACATTTCTTAGACCAGCAAATATGTAGACCTGTTTTTCTTCACGCAGTCTAAACTTTGCCTTTGTTGTTAATACTGAATCTGCAGTTTCTGAGTTTACTGGCTCTATCTCTCACTAAGTGCCAGTTGTACATCTCCAAGTCCATCTCTCGTGTGGAGCAATCCATTGATTCTCTCATTGATCAGTATGAAGGTTCACTTGTGGTATTAGTGGGGGAAAAAAATAGCCTCCTTTTTTATAAAAGCGACATAAGATGAACCCCCCCCCCCCCCCCCCAGGTCTTCCAAGGGACCACCCAGAGAGTTACCACTCCTACATGTGGAACAACTTCTTCAAGTTCATCGACATCGAGCCCCAGAACGCCCACATCCTGGACGGGAACGCCCCCGACAACCAAGAAGAGTGCAACGCCTTTGAGATGAAGATTAAGGAGGCTGGTGGCATCGACCTGTTTGTAGGGGGTAAGCAAATAAAATACAACACAGTCCTGTGAGAAAGTAATGGAAGACATTTCAGTGTAAGTAAAGGTACAGTTAGAAGCATGGAGGTAATGTTAAATCATTTTTTGAAATAATGTTTAAAATTAAAATTTTGTAAATCAAGTCATATTTACCTTTTAACACCAAAAACTACATGCTGTCATTTGTTATCCAGACTGATTTGCTGTGTAGCGTTGTATTTTGACTAGACCCAGTAACAATAATTGTAGGTGTAGGAGCAGAATGGGAAGATCAGACTACAGATCTCCTATTTTCAACCATTTTGTTTTTACCTTTGCTGACATGGATAGAAGGATGGAAGTACAAATACATGCACACCCCATGCCGACCCCCTGACCTTTGCCCTCTCCCCAGGTATTGGTCCTGATGGACACATCGCCTTCAATGAGCCGGGGTCCAGCCTGGTGTCCAGAACAAGAGTGAAGACCCTGGCGAAGGACACTATTGTGGCTAACGCCAGGTTCTTTGGGAATGACCTATCCAAGGTCCCCACAATGACCCTCACAGTCGGCGTTGGGACCGTGATGGACGCCAGAGAGGTAGAACATCATGGATTCCACCAGTTTCAAGATTTCAAGGAAATGGAAGGCGGTGGAATTAAATGCTTATTCTGTAAAAGTTAAAAAATAACATGACTTGGCATACCTTTTTGGTCATACCAGACCCACTAGTTTTATACATAAAAATGAAGAAAAAAAGAAATTCTTAGACATGATCTAAAGCTCAGCCTGTAAGTGGTGTGTAACTCCATCCTCTTGCTTCCCGTTGTCTCTTAGGTGATGATCCTAATCACAGGAGCACACAAAGCCTTCGCCTTGTACAAGGCCATCGAGGAGGGGGTCAACCACATGTGGACTGTGTCCGCCTTTCAGCAGCACCCACACACCATCTTTGTGTGCGACGAGGACGCCACTCTGGAACTCAGGGTCAAGACGGTGAAGTACTTCAAAGGTAACACTGTTTCGACAAATAGGATCTAAGAGGATTTAACCAGTGTTCAGTCTCTTACTGTTGTGTATAGTCCCTTGGGTTTTGTTGAGACATACTGTATACTTGCTTACTTGTCTTATTCTATGGTTAGAATTTACCCTGACATAAATCCTGAAACACAACATCCTTGATGAATACAGCTTTTGTTGAATATTGTGAATGCCAGAATTGTCTCAGACAAAACACGACCTGATATGTTCAGCCAAAAACACAATGCGTGGAGCACAAGGATTTAGTCGAGTCGTTAGTGAGAGTCATATGCATGCTGTTGTCATTCCTGCCTCCACGAGTGTGAGGGGAACGCCAATAGAGAGGGGAACGCCGTCCTTAGGGCACAGAATTCCTCGTCTGTCTTCCCTCACGTCCCCTCCCTGGTCTCCTCTCTCCCACAGGCCTGATGCATGTCCATAACCAGCTGGTGGATCCCGTACACAGCATCAAGGACTACAAAGACTGAAGCGGGAGACGTTACCATGTCTCCTTGGGAGCAATATTCCAGGACTGTTACCGAACTCGCACAATCGGGTGGCAAAATGGTCATGTGACTAAACTGACTGCAACATCTACCTAATACATCTGCGCTTTGATGCAAAGATACTGATCCTTGCTGAGGCCGTGGTTGGTCTTTGTGTCATACTGCATTTAATCTCTTATAAATACTGTAAGTCTTGGTGCGGTCATTGGGTCTTGCACGTTGTGTCAATGCTGTTACATTCAGTGACACACCAGTTTCTGGTCTGAAAGAGCCGGTGGGACAGCAGCTCTGGGAAAGCAGCCTAACCCTAGTTCCCCTCAGCATCCTTATCTGGGTCAAAGAGGTCCACATCTTATTGAGTGGCACCGCTGCACTACGGGCACTCTTCATGTACAGTTCGTCTCACACCTCTGTGCCCTCATTTGTACAGGTCCTGTAGGGCCCAACACTTACACATTCTTTTACTTCTATCCTTTCTCTTGAAGAGTTAGCGAACATTCCTTATCTCGTACTGTGACTTGAAGTGAATTATTCACCTGGCTCTTGCCAAGGGGCCACTGATGTTTGTCGTTTAGTCCTTCACCATGATGTAGAGCCACTGATCTGGAGGCAGGGTTTGAGCCAAATTGGCTTGATTCCATTGAGCTAAACTGGCTTGAGTACATTGTTATGAAAAGGGATATGTTTTCTAAGGTGATGCTGGCTGGCCTGTCGTGTTGCTTGTGTTGTTGCCCGGTTCTGTAAAACTCTGTTTTGTTTCGGGCCAAATTTAACAAGTCGCAGACAGAATGCGGTCTGTCTGTACACTCCTTTTTACACTCTTCTGTTTTTGTACCTTTTCTTTCTCGTCACCTTAAGTATTAGATCTTTAAATAATGTTTCATTTCAATTAGGCCATCCAATCTGAATGTACCGTGTGTTTGGCGGTTATTAGTTATTTTTCTGTGCTTTTTGGCCCTTGTCTACTGGTGCGGTGTTTCTCATATCAATGTCTGTTTATTCTCTGCTTACTGATTAAAATCATAGAACGTTAATTGGCCATATGTCTGTATTGCAGATTGACATTTTTTTTTCCCAGCCACAATATTCAGTCGTTACTTATATGAACATTTATTTCAAAGTATTTTATACAGGTCATCTTATTTTCTGATGAAATGTGAGCAGTTTTTGTCTTCACTTTTCAAGGCCACAGGTGACATGAAAAGAATGTAGAGGTTTCACCAATTTCATTATGCTTTCTCTTTTACTTCAAGAGTACTGTAAGCATCGTACATTAAAAAAAATCTTTTCAATTCAGTGAAATGTCTCCAGATGAATCTTGTGTGACTGCGTGTGTAATGTAAATTCACCAGTAAGCGTTGGGTTTCATTCATGTGTTTGTGTAATGTTCATGTCCTCTGTGTAAAGTCCAGTGTGTTGTGGACCTCGAAGGAAAGCACATGGCCTGATGATGGCACAGTCCGGCTCCCAAGAGTCATTGCGTTACGCTCAGTGGTTCTGTTGGTGATCTTCACTAATTGTTTTACGTATTATTTTTCCTTCCGTTTTAAAACGTTGATGAATGCATCTTTGGGAACCTCCACATTTCCAATGCTACGCATTTTCTTCTTCCCCTCTGCTTGCTTTTTAAGGAGTTTCATTTTCCGGGTTATATCTCCTCCGTACTGTGGCACAACAGAAGAAAAAGTCAAATGTATTACATGACAGACAAAAAAATCAGAGAAGTTTCCATGATGTAATTTTTTTGTTTTGCGGAAGAGATTGTTTTGTAAAGTACTTACACACTTTGCCAAAACATTCTTCCTGTATGCTTTGATCCTACATAAAAGAATAGAGAATCGTTAATTAGTTGCCGTTTTCATGCCACTGGATCGACTGGCCAGACGTCGATTCTGACTTACGTTTCCCTAGCGATGATCTTACTCCCGAGGGCTGCCTGCACTGCGATCTCAAACATCTGCCTCGGAATGGAGTCCTTCAGGCGCTCGCACATAGCCTTGCCTGTGCTGTACGCTTTGTCTCTGAGAACAGGACACCGATTCAAGGGTGAGAGAGAGAGAAGGGCAACATCTCAATCTTACTTCCTTACATTACGAACACTCGTGTCTTTCCTTAGGCATAGTACACAGTGGCACATTGTTTCCACTAGGGGCCTTAATGGCCAGTTAAGTTGGAGCAAAATGACTCCTGTCTGTAGCTCACTGTCGTTCAGTAAAAGGTAATCTGGGTGTCCTTACTTGTGCACAATGGTGGTGAGTTCTTCCACTGGTCTCCCATTTAGCAGGAAGTCCATCTTAATCAAATCGGCTGGCTGATAGCCTGCGTCCTCATAGTCAAAGCTGCACAAAACAAAAAGGGTGATGTCCGGCCGCTCCTTAACAACATGGAGTGGTCAAAAGGGTGATGTTTGGGAGCGGTCGGACAACATGGAGTGGTTCAGGCTGAGAATCCTGACTGTTTACCCACCTGGCATATCCGGACGACATTGACTTGAGATTGTCGTAGAAATCCACCACGATCTCATTGAGCGGAAACACGTACTTCATCATGACTCTGTGCTCATCGATGTACACCATGTTCTTCTGTATGGCTCTGCGATTCTACACCAATCAGATAACTTTATTGGTTCCAGAATTACAATTCCATGATCAATTATATGGAAATAATTTGCTAAAGACAGACCATAATAGAACTTGAAGTTAAATATACTAGTTGGACCAGAAAAGACAAAGTGCTTATTGTCTGTACCACACATATACACACACATACAATATACATTATATACACACACACTCATCATACCTTGTGCATTTCAAATGCACAAGGTACGATGCAGTGCCCTTCCTCTTTGTTTTGGTAAGTGCTAAGGGTAGATGGATGTTAAAGGCTGTTTGGCCTGGCTGTTTGGCCTTCCTGTTCAGCCATCCTTTTTTCACCTACCCTCTCTGTCTGCTGAGTGCTATTCCCATCTCCCTGACAACATCAGGCTTAACATTTCAAATGAAAGACTGAGGGAGGAAGCTTTACCAGACAGAGCGTCATAATTTTCCCAGTGAAATCGTCAGGGGCGATGATGGTGCCCAGAACCATTGGTTCCAGGTACTCGGACACCATGGACCTATCGGGGAACAGGGCAGGATTCACGATGGTGATTTCCTCTTGTCCATACTCCTACAGAGAGAACATTTGAAGTGTAAGAACATTTGTGTAAGGAACAGGAACAGTGGTCGTAGAGGGCAAATAACACCCACGGACCAACAAACGTATGCTTGCATGAATGTTCTGCATTAGTAATATACTCATTTTTTTATCATATAAAAAAATATACATTTGTATTGTATTTAGTTTTATCTAATTAATTCTGGACTATTTGCTCAAAATTACACCCTTTTATTTGAACATTTCTTTTTTTTATTTCTATTTCCTTGGACATGCGTGTAAACAACACCCCATGCTGATTATGAATGGTTATTAAACCACTAATGATGATGAAAATAAAAAAAAAAGAGGACAAAAGAATCGGCAGTGACATTGCCACCTGGCTCCTAGGTGACCACTGTTGATGGTGAGGCTTGCCTTAATGAGCTTGGCTGAGGTGAGGACTGCTTTGTACGGCACAGTGGGCGCCGTCACTATGACCGAGGCGTTGTACTCCTGCTCCAAGCGCTGGTTAAACACCTCCATATGCAGCAGGCCCAGAAAGCCCAGTCTAACAGAGGGCAGAGAGGATTAGAAATGGGAAAGAGAATGTCATACTGATTCAGGACACACAAAGGGGCTTCAGGCAGCCTTGGCTTTATCTTCTAAACGTTGCTCTCTACTGCCCTCTACCCTTCATTTGCGCACCTGCTGTGGATGGATAAAACGGCATACAGGAGGGCTTTCCAGTCCTCTTCCTGGGGGACCCCTGCACAGGGTGGCGTCTATTTCTACCTGCTGTGCCTCTCCTGATTAGCCATAACATGCAGCTAATCAGCAATAGCAGAGTTTAGTTGTGTGTGTGTGTGTGTCACACGTGTGCGTGTGCGTGTGCGTGTGTCACGTGTGTGTGTGTGTGTGTGTGTGTGTGTGTGTGTGTGTGTGTGTGTGTGTGTGTGTGTGTGTGTGCACATGTGTGTGTGTTGCAGAGAATCCCCCAGGAGTGGAGCTGAATGGCTGGCATATGAAATGTGAACACATACCTCCAGCCTGCTCCCAAAGCCATACTGCTGTCTCTCTGCACCGTCACACTCGAGTCGTTCAGGGTTAGCTTCTCCACAGCGCTCCGCAGGGCGGTGTACTCAGACTGGTCCATTGGGTACATTCCTGCAACATTAAAACCGCTGCTTACTTGTACAGTGATAAAGGTTTATTACTAGAAGCTGTGGCGGGGTGGGAGGCTTATATCAATTGGCCACGTGCAATGAAGCATACGCTAACACAGGAAATAGTTTTTAACAGCACAAGTGGATGAGTCCTTAATTTGATAGTTGAAGTTGGCTGCTTTGGAAAAATGAAATGCTGACTGCGTATCAGGAACATTTTGCTTCAGTAACTTTAACTGACATTGTCCTCGGTAGCATTTGCTTAGTGCCAACCATAAGCTCTCACACACACACGCACACACACACACACACACACACACACACACAAACACACACACAAACACGCACACACACAAATGCAAGTAGCCAACATTCCCGGTAACCACTTGAGTGGCTAGCAGTCTTAAATGACAGTGTTGGTCCTTACCAGCAAACACCATGGATTTGGCTGGTTTGAACCCTGGCAGGGTCTCCACTGGTTGTTTATGGTGATACAGAGTGTCTCCGATTTGAGCTTCTGCAACATCTTTCATCCCAGCAACGATGTACCCCACCTGACCTGCGTACCTGAAATAGAGGGAGGGGGAAAACAGAACAAGTCGATCAGTCTCAGTTTCAAAAATAGAATATTTGCAGCGCGTCAATTCATTTGGTAATCTAACAGGTAGTCTAAAGATTATTTTTTTTTTTATTTTTTTATTAATAATCCCGCCACCACCCCCCCTCAATTGGGGGACTCTGCTATTATTATTATTTTTTTTATTTATTTATTTTTTTTAATTATTTTTTTTATCACTATTATCATTTATATTTTATTCCTATTTCTTTCTACACATACTGTATATATAATAACACAATATACATATGTACGTATATATATATATATATATATACACATACATATACACACATACATATATAGACCCTATCTACAGTTGGGCAACAGTCTTTACACATACACATGTACAGACAAAGCCATACATTCCCATATACAAAAACTATATAAAAATAAGGCCGAATAACAATATCAATAATAATAATAACAACATTAACAATGACAAAAATAAAGAGTGGGATGGATGCATTATCAGCAGAGTCACCGTACTCGCACAGGTGTAAGCATACGAGGACGCGACTGAGGGGGGCAAAACCCAAACAAAAAACATATCAACAAGGAGAAAACAAGAAAACTAAACCAAACTAGACAAACATACATATATAAATAGTGACAAAAACACAACAAACAAAAGTAGTAACAATACTAAAGAAAATGTGTGTGTATGAACCCAAAAGAAAAACAAAAATTATCACGCCCATCTTTTATAATTATATATATATATATATTTTTTTACTCCTTAGTCAATTCCAGTTTTCCCGGAGAATAAGATTTTCCCATTTTTGTGTAACCCTATCACTCTCAGCAATTATGGCTTCCAACATATAATATTGTTTGACATATTTCTTAAATAAAGTTGGATTAAGCTCATTCATATTTTGAGATTTAAAAATGAATGCCTTGGCTAGAAGTATTACTATGTTATTCAACCCATTGCCACCCATCTTCAAATCACCCAACAGAACTATATCAGGAGATGTTCTAAAGTTCTTAGTGCTGGGACCTATCCATCTATGTACAGTCTCCCAAAAATGTGCTACTACAGGACAATACCAGAATAGGTGTAACAGATCTTCTTTTTCTGCACTACAAAAGCGACAGGATCCCGACTCCTCAATACCCCAGATGTTTAACATTTTCTTAGTCGGGAGATATTTATAAATAATTTTTATCTGCAGCATACGTAGTTTGGAATCTAAAGATTATTAAGTATAACAGTTGTGATGATATGATAGCAAACACAAAAAAATAACAACACTAACAACTAAATTGGCAGTTAACAGAAGATGCTCACAGTGTTTTTGTAGGACACTCATTGGGTCTAAGGATTCCAAGCTCGTTCACTTCGTAGGTTTTACCCAAGTAGGCAGACACGATTTTATCCCCTTTAGACACCTGGCCCCCAAAGAGAGCAATGTTGGCCACGACCCCCCTGTAGTGGTCGAACGTGGAGTCAAACACCAGGGCCTTGAAGGGATCCTTCGCTCTAGCTTTGGGCCTTCAGTGGGAAGAGAGGAAGAAACAGGGGGTCTGTCAGCGCGCTTATGGACGTCCTGAGGTGCATGTTTCAACACAAGTGACACAAACATGTCTCCCCTGCAGCTAATGTATGCCACACACAGCAAACACAGAGCAGGCTACACACACAACACACACACACACAGCAAAATACACACACACACACACACACACACACACACACACACACACACACACACACACACACACACACAAAACACACACACACAGATCAGGAGTCTGGGTCTCACACACACACACACACACACACAAACACACACTCACACACACACACACACACACACCCATATAATTGGATTTGCTATGACTACTTATGATCTCACTGACATTCTCTGAAAAAACATGACTCACGGCGGGATCCTTTTCACAACCTCTTCGAGGACTTGATCGACATTGATGCCCTGCTTGGCAGAGATCTACAGACAGCGGAACAACCCAGACAAGAGGAGTCAGGAGAGCTGAGCTGGCAGACACACAAATCTGCTTTTAAAGGGCCTGGCCTCAACACACTCACCCTAATGCATTCCACTCTTGGAATATCAAAGACCTTTTCAATCTGCTTCTCCACTCTCTCTGGGTCAGCGTTTTTAAGGTCAATCTGACAGTGGCACAGAAACATCAATTAAATACAGCATTTTTTCAACCAGCGTTAGACATTTTATAAATGTTGTACGTGTACCTTATTTATAACTGGGATGATGGCTAGTTGAGCCTCAAATGCCAGGTAAAAGTTGGCCACTGTTTGAGCTTGAATTCCCTTGAAGCAAGAAATAAATCAATTCATGAAATTCTGTTTTAATAGCATTTTTTTTGGAATACAAAAGCATGCTCATTTAAGTGACAGCACAATGTGCATGGCAATTAATCTGTGAAAGCACTTAAAGGGTGCAGTATGTAGAATTTAGGGTGATCTATTAGCAGAAATGGAATATAGTACTCATAATTATGTTTTCATTACTGTATAAGCACCTGTAACTACGAATCGTTAGCTTAAAATTAGCCCTTTGTATCTACATAAGGAGTCGGGTCCTCGTCCACGGAGTCTGACGTGTCGCACTGCCATGTTTCTACAGTAGCACAGATTGGACAAACCAGAACACTGGCACTAGAGACTAGGGCTGAACGATTTGGGAAAATAATCTAATTGCGATTTTTTCCCCAAATATTGCGATTTAATATGCGATTTTTTTTATTTTATCCAAATTTTTTTCCCAACAAATCGTAATGAATGATTTAAATATGACCAACACAATATTAGATACATTTAGTGTAAACTATTATTTCCCACATTTTACATTTTTATTTAACTGCTCATTACAGAATCAAGATCAACAAATCGGTGGCTTTGCCACTGTGCATTTAAGTAATTTAAACAAAGTCATTGTAAGAATAAACACAAGGCATGCACTTTTTAAACACTGTGTGCAAAATGTACCATCTTAAAGAAAAAAAAAATTATTATAATTTTATTTATTTATTTATTTTTTTGACCACGTTTTTAAGTTAGAAAATCGCGTTCTATCATATCGCGATTAAATCGCAAATGCAATTAATCGTTCAGCCCTACTAGAGACGGCCTGTCGCATTCTTTCTGGCACCTGAAGGCCACCGTAACTTCTCTTACATGCTTGGAAAGGGAGAAGTGTTCAAGTATGCAATCTGCAGCCTCATCACTAGATGCCACTAAATCCTACATACTGTACCTTTAAAAACACTTTTCCATTGCATTGCACTGCACTGCACTGCACTGTCAGTAAGCAGACACTCTTATCCAGAGCCACTGACAGTGAGCCGACTACACTGACAGCCCCCCCCCCCCGCAGCAGTGCCTTGCTCAGGGGCGCAATGGTGGCAGCCAGCCCCGGGGGCTGAACTTAATGATAATGGTACTTAATGCTAATAGCATTTAACAGAACACATGTTTAACCACCTCTGAAATGGCAATTGAATTCAGATGCATCAGTAAGTCAACTTTATCAGTTGAAGAAATACAGTTGTGCACATACGCCCATGATCGGTAGCCTATGTTTATAATTCACCTGGTTGGCGTCAACAACAAGAAGAACTCCTTGGCATGCAGAAATGGACCGAGACACTTCATAGCTGAAGTCGACATGACCCTTAACAAAGAACACAGTGAAAAGAAAAAGAGGTGTGAACGTCATGACAGAGTCAGCACAGAAGAGAAATGTACCCACAGTTTCTGTCTCAACCAAACGTACCGGCGTGTCAATGAGATTGAGTAGGTACGTTTCATCTTGGTATGTGTAGAACAAAGAGGCGGTTTGGGCCTTGACTGTGATGCCTCTCTCACGCTCCACCTGTAGTTTATCAAGCACTTGCTTATTCTTATCCGTTTTTACAATGGCCCCTGACAACAAAAGAATGAGCTGAAGTCAATGGGTCACTGAGCTATGAGGGGATCAATCATTTGCGGAGTTATTTGTAATTGCCACACATCCTCTGAGTCAGGCTGATTACGGTGATTACTCTCCTATACATGCACTGAAACTCCTTCA
>NC_045157.1:4971563-5021563 GCF_900700415.2 Clupea harengus
GCAGGAACCGTGCAGGGATACTGTGATCAGAGCTGACGGGTGAAATCCGATGCAGTCATTAGGAGCTGTGGCCTGAGATCACAGCTTCCTGTCTGTTCCCTGTAATAGAATGAAAGTCAGACAAAATGTCATTATGATCCCCCTTTTTCTTGGGTTTCATATCAACAATGACATCCTTGGTTGGCCCATCTAGCACAGCAGCAGCGGTGCGATCGTGACATTCAGGAGCGCGATGACCTACTCAGCACCGAAGACAACAATGTGCGCTGTGTACAGACACTCTGGGCTGCCTCATTCATTCCCCGTAGGTGGATCTGTCTCCAGCAGGTAACTGTGTGCTTTGCGTTTCTCCCCCCGTTTCCCTCTTGCTGCGCTGAAAGGGAGCGCACAGCTCCACTGTTTGATTCCTGACAACCAGACCATAAAGTAATCGCTTCAATCTCTGGAAGGGACAGACAGGTGAAGCAAGGGCAATAGCAATTTTCAGCTGTGCACTGCTTAGTAAATTGTATGTGTGCATCCATGTGAGTGTGCAAAGGGACTGTGTGTGTTTAAGAGAGTGTGTTGTGTGTGTGTGAGTGTTTGTTTGTGTGTGTATGTACTGTATGCATATATATAGGCATTTGTTTTATGTGTTTAAATAGACAATTTGAGCAGACCAAGCCCAATCATCTCCTCCTGGCTCGGCCCGGGTTCATGGCGCGAACAGCCTTGGCAGGTGGGTGATCCCGATGGCTGCCACAGCCTCTGCCTTACGAATCGCTGTGAGCTCTTCCACCGTCTGTCCAATTTCGGTCCGCCACTCAAAAGAATCGCCGAAACGAGACGTTTTTTTTTTGTGTGTGTGCCGTGGTGTAACTGACAACTTGAAAGGCAGAACGACGGCGCTTCCTGAAGCATGAGAGGAACATCTGTTTGCTCACACAGGTTAAACCCAAAAGCTGTTCTTTCTGTGGGATTCCCTCACGTGGCAGGCTACCTTTTTTGTTTCTCCGTTTGCCGCACACTGTGTGGCTATTATCACACGAAAAACGGGAGCAGTGGCACGCTGTTCTGTGATACTTTTAGTTTAGCTCTCATGTTGTGTTCGCAGTCAAA
The DNA here is from genome assembly GCF_900700415.2 of Clupea harengus. Classification (NCBI taxonomy): domain Eukaryota; kingdom Metazoa; phylum Chordata; class Actinopteri; order Clupeiformes; family Clupeidae; genus Clupea; species Clupea harengus. The sequence continues at coordinate 4,972,662 of NC_045157.1, forward strand.
ATTACCCTTTTGAAACTTCAGTCTTTAATAAAAAAAATCTTTTCTCTCATCTTCAACTCTCGAGGATTCATGACATCCTTCACGGTGCCAATCATAGTAAGGTTCATGAAGTTGTTTTTTTCCCCATATAATTTAACATTTATTACATTTATTGTGTCTCAAGTCAAAAATGACGGGACTTTTAAAATGAATGTCTGTTGATGTTTTATGAATGAAAATAAATGGTTAAGTTGTCAGATGTCACTATTGTGCTAAGAAACACCTATTACTCTAGGATCATTATAACCCGGGATTCAATTTATCTTGTAGCTCACCTAAATGTTTAAAACTATGACTAAAAATATTGTTTTTAGACAGTATAGATTATGATATTTATGAAATGAAACCATCTTGTCATAAATCCAGTCTATAGCGCCTTTTGAATAAACCAATTATATCATTTCTATGTTCAAAACTGGTTGGAGCAGAAAATATAAAGGTGTATAGTGTATAAATTATATAATGTAAGGGATAATCCACAAAGGGCTGTGCCTTTATGAGAAAAAAGCACACAGACTAGAACTGCTACATCATCATCAGTTTGTTTTAGCTAATCCCTGCAATACCAGGTAGCCCTGAGTTTTCTTTCAGCAAAGTTAGCTATTCTCTCTCCTCTCATAGGATGTCTTCTCAGGTAGGCCTACACAATACATCCACAGATCTTCTCATGCTATCTCTAAATTGTCAACAAATTAGTAATGCTTGTCAAAAAAGTATTTTACTCATCAATAGAAATTCAACAGTAAGAATTTCACATGCTAATATAATAATGATGGGCATAGGAGAATTAGTGGTATCACCAGTGTGCTAATGCTAATCCTAATGCAAAGATCTATATTTGAGTAGCTAACAATTATGTGCAGTGATCTTCACCAGAGAGGCTAGGTCAAATTGTGAAGTGCTAAGGTCTAAACACACCTAAAATAACAAATGACGAGTCAAATCAATATGTATAAGTGCGTGGCGGGGAAAATCAGTGGTTTTGATGCACCATAGAAAAACATGGATACAATACATTGTTAGTGAGCTAACATGCTAAATTAGATTTCTGGAAATGAACGTTCTAGCTGGTAATTATGAGTATGGGGGGAAAAGGGTTGATTATGGTTTATGGCACACTGAGTGAGACAGAGCAGTTCATACAAAATCAAATGTTTACATAAAGCATTAGTAAAACATTCATGTCAGGGAGGTCAACTCTGACGGGAGCCATAACAAGTGTAGCCATGTTGAGAGCGGCGCATGAGGGTCAGAGAGCTGAGTCATCAGGAGAGACAGCAGACAGTCGGACCCCAGCCTCCACTTACATTATTTCAGTCACTGTTTACTTACAAATGAAATCGTGCACCGAACTGAACTGTTGTTGGCATGGAAACTGTCAGCCATTACTGTTATGATTTGCATTTGCTGTTTTTAAGCCTCACATCCTCTCCTTTTGGGACTTTTTAGTTTGCATCATAGTTAGCGTCTATTAGTCTTTCGTTTAGCCAGCTGCTTTTTGCGCTGAAGGTGATTCAACAATAATGAAAGCATGCATGCAAATGGACAAGAAATTAGGAGACTCTTCTCACAACAAAAACAATTTCCTCACAGCCATATTTCATTTGATTTAAAATTTGATTTAAAATGTCCCTCGCAGTAGTAAATAACATACATGCATACAATTACGCATGTTACCACCATATTGAGATTATGATTGTATGAAATATCATTGGTTGTGCTTTCCCTCTCATACCGTTATCTATCCGTAAACCCCCACAGAGTCAACCCTGAAACCTTACCCTGTCACAGGCTTCCAAAAACCCTTGGGCACCTGTCATCACCATGGACAGGACCACTCCAGCGATCCAGTTCTGCCTCACTCATCCCAGGTCTCAGACCGCTGCAGCCCGACCATCTGGAGTGGCGTGGCCTCCCAGCCTGTGCCCATATGGTCCGTTGACGTCCGCCACGCCAGATGCCAGGACCATAGCATGGCACACGCGTCACTCCGTCGTGCTCATCACAGGGACACAGCGTGTAAGGGCCAGCCATGAATGTGTTGTGTTGTGGTTTGCTGTTCGTTTTTGTAAGGCTGTGTGCCTTTAAAGTCACAGCTGTTGCTGTGTGGGTCTGCAGACCTGGGCCACCACATGGGTACCTAAGAGTTCAGGCCGATGCCGGGCGGAGGTCTGCAGGAGGACTCCACGTAGAGGAGCACTGGAGTCATGGGGTTCAGTTACATCAGACACACTGTACAGTGTGTCATTTTTAGTGGCATCTGGGTGAGGTTGCTGAATTGCAAAGTCAACTGAGTACCCTTCCCTTTACAAGCATGTGTGAGTGCCTACCATCAGGTGCCATAACAACTCGAAAAGCACTTCCTCGAGCCAGTGTTTTGGTTTGTCAGTTCTGGGCTACTGTAGAGACATGGTGATGCAACCGGACCTGGAAGAGGATCCACTCGCTATGGAGATACAAAGAGCTCATTCTAAGCTAACGAAAACACAACGATTCATAGTGTCAGGTTATTGTACACTAATGAAAACGTAATTCTGAATGCTGTATTCCATTTCATCTTAAATGACTGCTTACCGAAAGTTTGCCGATCCCAACTGCAGTGGTGTCTTTCATCAAGTGTCCCCTACAACCCTCTCGGGCCACATGACTTCTCAGGCGGACGCCTCTACTCATCACTAATATACCACCATTGAATTGTTTAAATTGACCTAATTTACCCACACATAACACCACTACAACAGCGATCAATTAAATAAAGTGCATTAATAAAATTGCGTTACTATGTCGCATATGAAAGTTTACAGTTTTCAATGGATGGGGAATTTGATTTCAGGGTTTCAGGGTCCTGCAAATGTTGAATCTATTCCCAGCACCAACACCGTCATCGGAAGCTGAGCTGTTCAAACTAGAAAATCCTCTCACTCTCCTCCGTTTCCAAGGAAACTATTTACAAAGACTATTTTCTCCTCCTTTCATTCCTTGACTCAGAGGAGAAAGACACAACTTATAAAGTAGCCTGATCCCCCCCCCCCCCCCCCCTCTGAAGGCCTGGGGTTGAACGACCCTTTGATTGATCTTCGTACAAGGCATTTCATTTGTGCCGTAATGTAACAGTGATCAGCTCAACAGAGACGCTGGATGAAATGCATTACAATTCATCCCATTGTTTTTCCCAGAAGATTTCAAACTGGCCTAATTGCTGATGTCTGTGCTTGGTCAAATGTTTTCAAAGCTGATGATGGAGGCAACGCTGCAATAAAAAAAGGAGCTTCTACCACTGATAATGAGGATTATGGCTGGGGAAAGATGGACGATGCCAAGATGTGGAAATGGGCGCATTCATGATTTATACAACTGTGTTACTGCAAATCAACACTCTGAGGACTGTTTGCTGTATCTGGGTCATCAGAATCAAGGGCGTCAGGGCATTTTGTTTTGACTGGGATTCATTTCTCTTTTCAGCCTCTTTAGCAAGGCGTGGGGCGGGGGTGGGGGGGGGTGGGGGCGGTGTATGTGCATTTTAGATTATTTCACTGACTCAGTTCAGTCTATCAAAAACAGTTAAACTATTTGATGGGAAGGATTTTGAAGGTGATTTTGAAGAAGTTACTTAGTTTAATCTCAGTGAGGCCTCGTGGTTGTTTCTTTAAAACTGTGGTTTAATAAACTGAAAGGCATCTCCAGTAATCCATTCGCTGCCATGGGCAATGTTTTAGTTTCAACTCAAGAGAGATTAATTCATCTTTAAGATTATGTCTTAACTGAAAGATGAACGATATCTTGAATAATCCATTTCATGATATAAGGATTGTCATACTCGTTTACTAGTAAAGTAAAAGGGATTTGGTGAAACTGAAATATAGCTCGAGCCATCCATTTTGTGACAGAGGACTCACTGGACAGTATTTGACTGTGGGCCGGGCTTGGGTCATACCCAGTTCCAATCTGAGCCACATCCACCCAATAGTTAGTCGCTTGTCAAAGTTAGCCGCTGTGCAGGTCTTAACCCCACAATTCCCCACGAGTGCCTCACCAACGCATTACATTACATTTACATTTACATTTACATTTAGTCATTTAGTCATTTAGCAGACACTTTTATCCAAAGCGACTTACAAGGATGTATACACATTTTACATTTACACTGATCAGGAGCAATTAGGGGTTCAGTGTCTTGCTCAAGGACGCTTCGACAGGGAATCGAACTAGCAACCTTCTGATTACTACCTACTGACACCACGTACCATGTGCCCCTGCATGGCCAACTGCAGGACGTATTTTCCGTAGTTACCAGAGCCATATCATCCATGAAGCACAAATCGATTGGTTCACTGAGCAATCGCTACCACGACTCTGAACCTGGCCTGCCAGTTAATCCACAGATGCCTGCATGGCACACACATACACACACACACACACCACACACACACACACACACACACACACACACACACACACACACACACACACACACACACACACACACAGTTCAGTACAAATGTATCAGCGCATATGTGTGCTGCTCTAGTTCACAAATAGAATCACACACTTCAGAGAGGCTGCACCCAATGGCATACAACCAAACCTTCACACACACACACAAAAGAGTCAGGATCACACGCACACACACACACACACACACACACACACACACACACACACGTGTGGTGTCTACTCACATCCTGCGAAAACAGCATCACTTATGTCAGCCATGCTAATGCACAGGGTAAAGAAGCACAGTAGAGGCATGATAATATGACAGGACGCGAAGTATAACACACCTGCTAAAGGGAGCTTCCATCTGACTAGCAATGCTTGCATCCAGGAATACCACGTGTAAATAACAGGTCTAAAGATGGGCTGTTCGCACTAACGATTTCCATGAGGCGTAGCAGGATATCACACACATGTGGATATTGATGCTATTTTGATGTAACAGAGCTCTGAATAAACGGAGAGTTGGTAGTTACGTATGTCATTTGACCATAATTGACTCCACTGAAAGGCAGTGCACTACCACAGATATGACACATACTTTAATAATGACCTACACACAGTTCATCTTGTCACAATGACTGTTAAGAAACATGTCAGTTTTTAGACACACAGTTTGATGAACCTCACAAAGTCCAGACTTGCCCTCCAGTAGCTTAAATGGGGTATGTGTGAATGTGTGTGTGTCTCTGTGTGTGTGTGTGTGTAAATGTGTCTGTACTAATGAGATCATGACTGCAGGCACCTGCAGAACGTTGCGGGATCGTCATGGTAGCAGCAGGGCAGCTTGGGTGAGAGTGATGGCTGGAAAAGCACTGCTGCTCACCCCACAGATTGTATTGTTCCTGAGAGGGCGGTACAGATGGAGAGGGACTCTCAGAGAATGTGTGTGTGTGTGTGTGTGTGTGTGTGTGTGTGTGTGTGTGTGTGTGTGTGTGTGTGTGTGTCTGTTTGTGTCTGTTTGTGTCTGAGTTTGTGTGTGTGTCTGTGTGAGTGATTGTGTGTGTGTGTGTGTGTGTGTGTGTGTGTGTGTGTGTATGTGTGTCTGTGTGTGTGTGTGTGTGTGTGTGTGTGTGTGTGTCTGTTTGTGTCTGAGTTTGTGTGTGTGTCTGTGTGAGTGATTGTGTGTGTATGTGTGTGTGTGTGTGTGTGTGTCTGTGTGAGTGATTGTGTGTGTGTGTGTGTGTGCGTCTGTGTGTGTCCTCCCATTCAGAGCCGTGCCAAGACAAGCATCTCGCAGACGCACAGCAAAGACTCGACGGTGGCTCAGTGACTGAGAGTGTTGTGAGACTGTCACTGAGACCACATCTCTCACGAAGGCATCCCGGTGAATAGGCCTCTCAAGAATTCATCTGACCATCATCAATAACATGATGACACATGCTTTCTTCTGCGAACATAATCATTATTGCCTTTGTCATTATTGTTGCAATTAAATCGACGACAACGTCAACCACATTAACCCTAATAGAATCAGAACACCACATGCAATACATCATGAGGGAGGAGACATTACTGACGAGAGACGAGGGGGATGCATCTGGAAACTCTAGCGTTTGGAACCATACGGAGAATTCTGGGTGTATTCATCAAGACACAGGAAGCAGTCCATTTGTTTCAGAGCGACAGCTTGTAAACTAGATCATCCAGGAAACCTTGAGGCTTGCACTTGGCTGAGGCCACCTCTTAGACGTACATGGATTTGATTGGCAGATCTTTGGCCAGGCATTCCTCTGCTTTTAGACTGAGTATTCAGAGAAATAACTCATTCAGGCCACACAATATGATTGGATGTCAAGTATCTGCTCTTAATTCTGAAAACACACGCTTCCTGTACCGGTATCACAATGCTACCATACATACTGCTAACAATAATTGTTGCTTTGGCAATGTCTATCTACTTACCAAGCAACTTTTTTTGGCTGATGAAAGTGCTTTTCTCCCCAGTAATTTAGAAAATCACTCAAGGTCATGTATACCTACTCAGATGAATCATCTATAGCCTAACAATCTATGCACTTCCTCTCATTCTATTCTGTTGGCCTAAACCAATATCCCATGTGTACCTATATTATGTTGCATATTTTCTTTTGTCTACAGAATGATCAGTTTCAATAAAAGTAATAACACGGATAGTAATATTCAATATTTAATCATCAACGACATTTTCTCCATGTTGGCACCCTTTATAAAAAAACACATGAGAATGTGATGGTTTTTGAAAAATGGAGGGACGTCTTTGAAATCAGGTCAAACTCCTGTTGGTGCAAACAGCAGAGCCCAGAAAGCCAATCAATAACAATGAGGAGCTGACACCACTGACGTGATGTTCAAAGGGTTTCTGGGTGATCCTAATATAATTAATAAAGAGAAGAGGGCAATAGACAACCATCCTAGGATGAGGGTATCCTCCACTGCTGAGGTGAATGCCGACAGTGCTGCAGTCTGGTGCTGATGCTGCACAGACGTCACAAATGGCAAGTATACGTGGCACCAAACACACACACACAGACTCCAGCCGAGCTCGGTGAGGTGGAGAGAAACCGGTCGCCGTGTGTCAAACATGAGAGAGATGGGAGGTAAAAAAAAAAAAAAGAAAGAAAAGTCAATTTCCTGTCAGGGGAGAAAGATTGAGAAAGAGGAGAGGATCTATATCAAGGTCTGTTCAGATAGAGGTTGGCAGGGGTCCAGATGTGGCCCAGATGTGGCCCAGATGTGGCCCAGATGCGTCTGACAGTCATCCGACAGACTTCCGACACCCCTGCTGTTGGAGTACTGTGGGAGAATGTCACAGAGTGTCCTGTCCCTGAATGTCACGGCTGGGAGCTTGTCAAATAAAGGATGTCACCAGCAGTGCCTTTCGCTTGCCATTGACTGCTGACAGAAAACAGAGAGCAAGACAAACAGTGTGGAGAGATGGAGCAAGGAAACAACAGCATGGCAGAGCACCATAGATTAGCATGCACGCTGGTGCTTGAGCACACAGAACAGAGTGATGCGCTGGGACTGTTGTTTGTCATGAATGCTACTGAGTCCATAAGTGAAGCCACCATGGCGATGTGGAGCACACTGATATTTGGCGAGAAAAAAGACACACTTCTGGGTCAATACCTAGATGTCTTTTTTATTTTTTTTATTTTACGATTCCACCATAGTGAAGCAGTCACATATTGACAGCATGATTTGTTCAGATGGAGGGAGGCATGATGGTGCGTCGCCTCCGCATGAGCTGTGACACCCAAAGTGAATCCCATTCCCAGCATGCAGCGCTGCGGCTCTCTCTGGTAAGTAACACTGGGAGGAAGCACAGCGACTGATACCTAATGGCTTCCTCAGAAGATCCCCCCACTGTTTTTGTTTTTTTTCCCCTCCCAGGGTACACAGCGCATCCTCGGCGCGGAGACCCCCTGGGGAGCCAGTATCAATGTTTGACAGGTTGGTGCACGGAAGCGACCGGAATGATGTTGAATTTAGATGGGTAACACTTGAAAGCCATCCGCTCCCAGGCCACGCAATTCCAATCCAATTTTCAGCCCTGCCGTCTGCATCTCCCCTCGCTTTCCATCACTGACGGCTCGTAAACACGGCGCCCCGATCCAAACACTCGAAAGGTGCCAGTCTCTCCGGCCAACACAAACAGGATGTACTCACATATCAATCAAATAATAGCCCTGATTAAAGGGGATGAAGATTAGATTACCGGGGAATGTGACCCCTTCTACCGGTAAGGAAGGTGACAGTAATAGATTACATGGAACGCACTCAATGCCTGTTAAGAGATACCACCTGAACTACTCTGGCCTCAGTTCAAAGTATCTCACAGTGTTTGGCTTTTATATTAGTTTGTAAGTATACACAATGTATGTGCAAGTATACAAACACAGTATACATACAGGAGTTTCATTCACTATGCTTCTTATGAAGTTAATTGAAGTATATTCTAGCTAGTTGCACTCTCAGAATGATATCCTCACATTTCTGGCCATGCCGAAGAAAGACCAGTTCAAGTATTGTGTGGCGCATCATCACTCACACTGTAAAATGTTCATTTGCACAATCTGAATGCAAATGTTCTGTCATTTTGGCTTTCTTTTGTGCCTGACAGGCTGCAAGTCTTTCTTGAATATCATAATTGTGAACAAATAAATTGGAGGGCTAAAACTAGTTTGCCAGACTGCTAAATATCTCATGCAATATTAATCACTTGTGTGAGAGAGTGCTAGTGTGTGTGTGTGTACAAGCTTTCATGTGCATGATGTGCACACAAAAGTGTGTGTAAGAGTTTGTGTGCGTGTGTGTATAAGAGTGCATGTGTGTGTGTGTGTGCACATGCGTATAAGAGTGTGTGTGTGTGTGGGTGCATGCGTATAAGAGTGTGTGTGTGTGTGTGTGTGTGTGTGTGTGTGTGTGTGTGTGTGTGTGTGTGTGGGCGCAAGCTGGAGAAATATTAATGTATCCTCCATTATCCACCACCCTACCCAATAACCAGGGAATTGAGGGAGTCAGGAGAAAGATTTCCTACTCTGATTAATCGATCAAATCCTCACATGACACCTGAAAACACACACATTTCTCTCGTGATTTCATGTCTTACACATTTGCTTTACACATTTTAATATTTCATTGTATTTCATACATTCAAGTGTACTTCTGTTTAAAAACCTGTTTCGTTCTTATGAGCTAGTTATTCTGCGCTGACTTCAAGTGTCCCAATCTTATGAAATTGAGTATTTGTTTGTTCCTTTTTGTGAAGATGAGAGGTCAAATAGTGCCTATAGTGCACTTTTGGTGTGTCTGTTTGTTCCTTATTAAAATAACCCTGTTTCTGTTTGTCTCTGCTCTGCTGCAACACTTTGGAAGATTTGACAGTATTTATTCGTCCCCATATTTGGCCTACCAGTCTATGTCAACACTTTCTGCTTCATTTTGTGCTTGATTTATAATCAGGGTTTTGATTATCACCTGCATCCAAATGCAAGCATAATACACAATTAATGTCACTTACGCAATTAATGTGAGCAGTTCGAGTTTGTCAGCTTAGGACAAGGACATGAAGCCTAAATTAGTGAGATGGTGAAATTTGAATCATAATTTTATTCTCGTGAAGTTCGAGGAAATAAACTGTGATGCATTAATTTAGCTATTTTAATTATCACGCTCGGTAGAGCAGGAACCAGTTGAGAATAGAGTGCATGCAAACACATTTGACTTCCTATTAATCCAACAAATAACCTCTAAGGAGTGATCGAGTGGAGGGCTCCAACAGCTTCCAAATATTTCCGTGAGAGAAGCTATAAAGCGAAATAAACAAGGCATTCTGGACCCATCTGCAAAGAACAATCTGAGGTAGCCTATTATTACTCTGCTACTGGGGTGCTGCGTAGCACAATGACACAGTTGTAATAAGAAGGATATAATTACTGTCATGGAGTTGTCTAAAAGACAGTCTTCCCTTTTAAGCCCCAAACAACTATAAGAACGCAGAGAGATTTGTTTTCCCCTCAAGTATCCATGGACATTATTTTCCAAATCCAATGCTTTCAAGGTTTCAGCTGCAGACAGGAGCTTGTCGTTCATTTGAATAAAACGAACCCCCCCCCCCCCCCAAAAAAAAACAGAGAAGAAAAGTTGACTGACTTTTGAAAGCAGGCAATGAGTATGGTTATAGCTGTTGACAACTTAAGCGCTTGGCATCAATCAAATAACATGGAAATGACTTCTCATTTTCAGGCTCCAGCTGCCACTCAAACCAACAATCTGTTCCTCCCCCTCACCCCCGGGTCCTTCCCCAGTTCTCTTTGGTGCTGAAGCCTCTCTTCTCGGATCTCTGATGAAGGGAGGGAGTCGATGGGTTAATGCTGTGAGACGTCTTCCATTTTATCGTGACGCCGGCTGAAAGGTGGCAAAAATAGGCCACGTGCATATGCCATCTGTGAGCTCATGTTGATGGACAGAGAAAAGAGAGAGAGAGAGAGAGAGAGAGAGAGAGAGAGAACAGGAAACATGCTTATTTGTGTCTCAGGGGTCCAGGCTGATTGACCCAGCTCGCTATTGACAAACTATATGATGGTGCCTATAATTGATGGCTTAAATGGGAATTGAATGCCCTTAATAGAAGCTCCAAAGAATCACTCAGACTGAAAGTGCAATGGGGAAAACAACTCAATCTTTCCTTTTTTTCTTTTACAAGCGAAAGACAATTGAATAATGAACCAATAGGATTTTCAGGAAGCAAAAGACAATTGAATAATGAACCAATAGATTTTCAGAAAGCTCCCTCTGTTGCCAGAACACCCACAAACATAATAACTTCCCATAAATGCAATGAACCACCAACGTAATGCAAATCTGCACTTTTTAAACGTAATAAACCATCAACGTAATGCAAATCTGCACTTTTTAAACGTAATAATCGAAGGAATGTATTAACTTCCCACAAAAGTCATAGCTTGTGTGCGTGTGCATATACACTGGTGTGTGTGTGTGTGTGTGAGTGTGTGCATGTACACGTGTGTGTGTGTGTGTGTGTGTGTGTGTGTGTGTATGTGTGTGTGTGTGTGTGTGTCAGCGTGTAAATGTACACATGTGTGTGTGTGTGTGTGTGTGTCAGCGTGTGCATGTACGCATGTGTATGCATGCTTGAGATCCTCCTCACTGAATTTGAGGATTTGGGTGGACTATTGCCTCACTATATTGGTGCAAATTGTTGTAGCTCTCATGTGTGGGAAGCAAAGGTACAGGTACAGAGGTAGTCCGTGTTTTCTAATCCCATTTCCTTTTCCTCAAATTCAGGGAATTGCTTCTCACGGGTGCTAAAAAAAGCTCTGGTGTTTGTACAGTCCTGGCTTTGTGAATGGGAAACAAACATGGTGGCTTGGACTGAGCCATAACAGATCCCAACCAATCAACAAGGTGCTTCAAGACCACAGAGGGGAGGGGTGTAATTGAATTGGCTGCTGATCTGAAATGTCAACAACCCTTTGAGAAACCAAAACCAAATTGCAGACTTTGCCTTTAAGAAAAGACCCCCAAGGGTTAACCTGATCAAATTGACCCATCATCCTACTATCTTTACTTTCTTACATTCTATATTATTCGAAACGTTTAGTGTGCTGTAGTATCTATTTTACCCCATTTGACAGATGCACCATCTGTCAAAAACTAGCTGTCAAAAATCACTATGAAATATTTATTTTCAAACCAAATAGGTGGATGAGATCAGAGACGACACTTTTTGTTTTGTGGTCTATTGAAAGACTGCAGATGGAGGCGAAGGTGTTATTTGCCATTTAGTTTTGACAAAGAGAATCCGATTGATGCGAAGAGCTCCAGCTAGCAAACGCATTGTAGATGTATAACAGGGTCAAAAATGGATCCAGTACTGCAAATGTAAGAGAGTCTGATACCGCCATCCTATCCAGAGCCGGTGGTTCTGTCCAATCTTGCTAAAGCCGAACACTCCAGTCCCAATAGTGATGAATCCCAACACCAGTTAGGCTGGTGAAGACACACTTCCAACACATGGCAGAGGACACACTCAGTATGACGTTTAGACACACAATGAACTCAGACATTCAGTCCATTCTGGCTAAGCTGCAGAATCCTGTCATGTAGCCGAGCTCAGCATTGATGGTCGCCTGGTTCCCCTTGGCAACCAAATTGAGACAAGTGGCAACCATTTAATTATCCCTGGTTGTCCCCTGTGGCAACCACATTTTCACTGTATTCATATTCATGAATTCAATTAGATTTCACTGTGTTTTTATGATATCGATGAATGAAATACATTTTCACTGTATTTTTATGATATTGATGAATACAATTAAATACATTTGTCAGTGGTGTCCGAACATCGCCTTAGATCCAAAGCACTGCAATTTGCACCTATTAGTAACGTTGGGCTATTTAAAAAAAATAAACATACAGTACGTATACCGTAATTTGATTCCTGATACTGGTCCCTACTTGTCGAAAATTACACGTGTATTACATCATACATCAAAGTTCTTTGCTCTTACGAATTGTTATGTGAGCAATCCAACTGAAGCTTTTGTGATCACAACTGGTTATGGTGAAATATATTCAAACTTGAGTCTCTTTCACACATGGAATTCGCAACATTGTCAGATTAAAAGCAATCCGTAATCGGAAAAGCAAATTGTCATTCTCTGCGTTGAAGTTCTGTGTGGCTCTATTCCCCCATAAAGCAGCATGTTCCAGAATAGTGAGCGTGACCCACGCCAGACCCACGCCAGACGAGAAACAGAATAGTGAGCGTGACCCACGCCAGACCCACGCCAGACGAGAGACGCCAGACGAGAGGCAGTCAGCAGTGCCAGCAAAGACTTCCAGTAAAGTGACTTAAATAGAGCAATAATTCATGGCACAGTCATAGTCAGGGTCTCATGTCAGTTGTCCTTCCTATCCCAGCTATCTAACTTAGGGAGCTGTCTTAACAGTTGGCAGTTTCTAGGGTGCGCTAATATTGGCCCCTAACTATAATCTGGGTATAGTACACACATCACTCAGTCAGTCTAAAAATGAAATGAATTCTGAGGATTATATTTTGAGGAAATGTAATTAGATGGTGCACCACAACATAGGTGTACGTCTTTATAAATCATCACTTTCAATATAGTTCACCGTTGACACCCTTGATTCAGTGCCTGAAAGGTAATATATGAAATGAGTTAATTAAAACTGCCACTCAAGTTCCCCCGACACAACCTGTGGCTTGTCCAATTACCATATCAGCCTCATCCATTCCACAGCCTTGGCATAAAAAGATATCTCATCTCCAGGTAGATGTGAGCGTCCTCATTTTTATTCCTGGTGACTTGAAAGGTATAGGGACACGGCCTTCCTGCTTGTCTTTTGTCAGAAGGCTCCCTCCCTTCAGTGGCTGACTGATGAAGACGGGTACACCCTGGATAATGACCTCCCTCCTCTCTCTCTCTCTCTCTCTCTCTCTCTCTCTCTCTCTGCCGTTTTTAGAAGCCCATTTCTGGGTGTGAACAGGGCCAGGGGTTTTAATCAGAGCACTCCATCACAACTGTGTCAGTCAAGAGAAGACGAAGAAGAAAAAAAAAACAGAGAGGGGGAAATAGAGAGAGAGAGAGAGAGAGAGACGGAGAGAGAGAGAGAGAGAGAGAGAGAGAGGGCAGCCGTGATCTCTGACGTCTGCACCACCAAAGCCTCCCTGCTCTCACCATCAAGCACTGAGCTCCAGGGAGAGGACAGCTTGTCAAAACCAAGGGTGTGTGTGTGTGTGTGTGTGTTTGGAGTCTGTCTGGCAAGGGTGTGTGTGTGTGGTTCTTTTTAAGGGGGGGAAGGGTGTGTGTGTGTGTGTGTGGGGAGGTCTGTTTAAGGGGGGGCAAGGGTTTGTGTGTGTGTGTGTGTGGGGGGGGGGGGACTGTTTTATTTGGGGGCTTGCAGGAATGTCTAATCAAAGCGAAGATGAACCAACCGCTACTGAAAAGGCAGAGACCTGTAGTGAACCTTTGGTACCTTGTGAATCTATAGATACAATAGCAGCTTTTACTGGTAATAATGTGCACATTGTCTTATACTGATATTGCTATAACTGATCAAACCTGAACCTAAAGTGTCATTTTTGTAAAGTTATTTGGAGTGTTGGATGAAAGGACACAAGCATTACCTGAGTGCATCATTCATTTGTTTTATTCATCCTTATAGCAAGAAGCCTTTGAAAGAGGAAGATAAGAGTAAAGATCAATATTTATAAAACAGAACCTGACCAAGCAGGGATAAGACACCAGGTGGAATAGTTTTGGACACCTGCCCACATACATGTTCCCAAAAAATGTCAACAAACAAACAAACAAACAAACAAACAAACAGGTTTTGTACAACATGTAGAGAAAAGACACAAGAATGAGCCATGCTGTAGAAAATAATCCAAAATATGTGGGGTGTTCCAGTTGTTATATTATATTTATACATATTTGTAAACTGAAGCAGAAATGTTTTTAAAACCCTGCATGAGAAAAACAGATAAATAAATGAATGAATAAATAAATAAATAAATAAACCTCAAAAGAAATACATTTAAAAAATAAAAGTTTGATTACATTCCTTATGCTTACAGCGGCTCTCAATAAGAAATCTGGTGACATTCCATCTGCATTTTATTGCTTTAACTGTATCTGCACAGCCAACGATGCAGAAAAGAGAGCTAGTTTAGAAATGATTACTGAAGATGTCACTGCTGAAGGGTCACCTAGAACATCACTTTTCTCACCGGTGAATGTTTTATTTGAATTACTGAACTAAATCAGAACACTGATATCTGACAAAAATCAAGTAATCGTTGATTGTAATTACTGTAATTCTGAAATTTAGCTCCAATCATTTGGTGTAATCTGCTATCATATTTTGGGATATTAGTCCATGTGTTCTGCATGCTAAGGTGAATAGTGTTCTGTGTCCTAGATGAATCATGGCTGCGACTGATGAACAAACCACTTAGCAAAGCAATAGTCTGCAATGCTCTCGTCAAAACTGGACATCTATAAAACTGTACATATTGACAATAAAAGATCATACGACAGTGAGAAAGAGAGAGAGAAAGAAAGAGAGAGAGAAAGAGAGAGTTGCTACTGACAATTTAGTGAGAACATGGATATTTACAGTTAGTGGTAATTGTTTGCTATGCTGTAATATATCTGTGAAAACAAGGACAGACAAGTGCTTTTAAAGACAACCTATGCGGAATATAGAAAAAAATCTGTCTCTGTCTCTTTGTTGTCAAAAGGTAATTAACACAAAATATAAATGCTATTTTTGCTATCAAACATGCAGTTGGACTTGTAGCACTTGCAGGTGTTTTGGTCCGTACAACACTGTTAGAAAATGCACTGCCAATCACTTCACCAGTGATAAGAACGAGAGGTAAGCACCCACAGCCGTCTAATATTCGCCTCAATGCCAGTCCAAAGTTAGCCACATTTGTAGAAGAGAGATTCAGTGCATGCAAGCCAGACATCTTGAGATGCAATACCATGGTATCAAATGATCAGGTCTCAAAAAGCACAGCTGCCGTGATCAACTTAGCTTTAGTCGTTTACTTTCCTAGAGGATCAGTAAGGAGTCAGGAGAATAAAACAGAGAAGGTTTGGAGACTAAAGCAAAAAGCACTTAAGGCTAAACCTGCACTTGTGTCGAAACCTTAACCTAAAAAATCATAATAAAATAAATAAATAAATAAATAAATAAATCATCATCCTCTGTGAAGGTGTTGAGGTGTTGTGAAGGTGTTTTCACTTTTAAAATAAATCCATTCTGTTTGAGAGTTCCAAATGGAGAGCTTTGCAGTGATGCGCATATATGTCTAAACAAGGGTGGTTAAAGGAGAGCTATGCAGTGATGCCTCTATATGTCTAAACAAGGGTGGTTAAAGGTGGCTAGCGTAGAAGAGATTACTGGAGATGACTATAATTATGATCATACATATTTGTGTAATGTCATCACAAAATAAGCACCATCACAGAGCCAATGGAAAGGCAACGTTTCAGAGAAAACAGGAATAACTGAATAGATACAGTACAGCGATATCATATTTTGTCTCATCGCTCCCAAAAAAAGAACTAGTTCTGAAATAACGTTCTTTTAATACCGCCAAAATATCACAAACTGTAAATGATAAACACACTGACACAAGTACTAGTGACTGCCCCCCCCCCCCCTCCCCCCACCCCACCCACCCAAAACGTAAAGATTATTATAAATAACACATTATTTACAAAGGCAAATGTCAGTCCAAAAGCACTGCAGAAAAAAGAATATGTAGAAAAAGGGAGGAAAGAAAAGACCTGGAAACTACCCACAACTAGTCTGCCTTGTTTCTGACCCAGCCAGTGCACAGGAGTATCAGCAGTCTCTAGGGCTATTTGGTGTGTCTCTAGCGCCGCCCCCTAGGTTGAGGGCACCATGTCCTTTATGACGGGTTCCCTGTTTAGATAGGTGGCCCAGTACACCAGGTTGAAGCTGCCGAAGAGCATAGGGAAGACGATCCTGGACATGCGGTCGATCTTGCTCACGCTGTTGAAGGACTTCTTCTCCGCCTGCTTGGGTTTGTTAGGGTCGCCGCCCTTGGCGATGGTGGGCAGCGTGGAGTCCTTGGTGATGTTGGGGGCGTAGTTGGCCACGGCAACAGCGTACGCGTTGTTCTTCTTCATCACCGAGGCCTTTTCCTTTTTCTGTGCGGAGCATTCGAGGAGAGACGCGCGACAGTTAGACATGATAGATTCATAGAGAAGTTGTATCCCTTCCAAATTCACAATACAATTGAGCTAATGAAGGTAACACTATTTACAAAGAGAATGAATCAATGCTCAAAAAGACCTATGTGAACTTGTCTTGTTTTACTGTTTAACTTGTGCCATTTATGTGGATGCAATCGTCAAATTCATTTGAGCTTCTTGAGTCCTCCTGGTGGAACCGCAGCTGAGTCATGCTGAGGCAATCTGATTGGGTGTTTTACTGATGTGTGATTGTAAAAAAGAAAATCCCCACAAAACAAACAAAACAAACAAAAACACACACACACACACACACACACACACACACACACACACACACACACACATACACACACACACACACACACACATACATCTTAAGAGACACTTCCTGTTCCCAAGAGCTATGCTTGATGCATACACTCTTGGGAGTGCAGCAACGTTAATTAATGAGATTGGCGAAAGGCTAATGCATCAATCTAAATGCAAAATCGTAGCAGTGCAAGGAGCAGTGGGGTGTCAACCATACCGCCAAGCCACACACCATTAACAATTCAACAGGATATAACAGTGCAACTTTTTGGTTGGGTCTCATTAATTCAATCTGCTAATTACATCTGGACGAAGTTTTGAGGCCAGTGTAAGAGAATCTAGATCTGCATGTGACATGACCCCTCCTAGCAGTGCCATTTTCATGACAAATGGGTTATAGTGCGTATTTATCATTAAGTAGTATGTAAATGCTTTGGCTGGGGTCTGCAGGTATACACAAGTTATGCATGAGTGATGCCAACGCATATAGTAAAATGCATCAACATGCAGCAAGAAATGAATCTATGTGCATCTATGTCCAGTTTATATTATATTAATTATGTATATATATATATTAATTACTGCTTTAAGTGGCATTTTTATCTATGGAAAGAAAGATTACAGAGGAGTTCTTTTATTTCCTTTTCCCCCCGACTGTTTACCCATTTTTCTCCATAAACTGAATTGTGCATGAATGTATTTAATTAAGGCTTTTTAATATATTTAAATTGAATACATACATACACTGCTACACACGTGCAATATCACTGTAATGTCTTACTTAATTGTCCACTGTCTATTTCTTTTTACTTATTCTTTATTTCATTGCATTTACTATAACTTGTATTATTATATCTTGCTTTCTTTTACTGATGCTGTTCCTTGCACTCTTCCCTGTGCGGTTGTAGCAGATTTCCCAGTTGTGGGATTAATAAAGGATTATCGTATCTTATTTGATCTCATCTTATCTTATTTCACATGTTATGCCCAGTGAATGACAATAACCTGCATGGCATATAAGAGCTGACAGGTTTGTTATTAGCTTACTATGCATGCCCGTGTGAGTGGTCTTTGCCTAGAACCCAAATATGTCTCTCCTCATTCTTAGACTTTCCATTATCTTCGCAGGCACAGGGGTTTCAACAGAGTGTCTCATCTGATTGGCCTGATGACATTTATGCTGTATAATTTGGATGGGCTGAAGACATCCATGAATACTCAATGTGTGAACCCTGTGCACATATAATTCATTTTGAATAAACCACACAAAGTGAGGGGTTGGGGGGAGTCTTGAGTATCCTGTGCACATATCATTCATTTTGAAGAACCACACAAAGTGAGGGGTTGGGGGAGTCTTGAGCAGCGGCGATATGAGAGAATTACGTCGCAACGTTTGAATGGAGCTCCGGAAATTTATAAGCCCAGAAATTCATGAGCAGACATTCCTGGCTGACCAGCCAGCATAAAGATATTGCACATTGATCTGCATCCCGAGCTAGCGCTAGCTAAAGGCAATTTCCCCTGCTCTCACCCCCTCCGCACACACACCCCTGCATTGTGAGAGCAGGCACTGTATCTGTGGATCAGCAATCATG
Organism: Clupea harengus; assembly: GCF_900700415.2. Lineage (NCBI taxonomy): Eukaryota > Metazoa > Chordata > Actinopteri > Clupeiformes > Clupeidae > Clupea > Clupea harengus. Next base: position 4,991,362 of record NC_045157.1, read on the forward strand.
TGTAGAAGGATGCACCAGAGAGGAGAAATCAGCTTCTATCTGCCAGTCAATCACTCAGAGAGCATATATGCAGAGCTAAGACTTCTGTGTTGTCTAATCGCATCGGCCCTTTAAACAAACACAATGGCTACTGTCTAATGTATCTCACTTAATTAAAATTAAATTGACCTGCTGCGCAAACTGACCTACAGTTTCGCTTCAGTATGCAGAGGGGGGGGGGGGGGGGTTAGTGTCTCTGAAGTCATGGCGATAACATCTTAACAACTTAATCTCCAGCCACTTCCTGAGCAAATACAAAAACAAGCACTAGTACCTAGCGTGATAATATCTGAAATGGTGTGTTTTGTTCTGAGAGCACATCCATCAGGATTGGTGCGCGGGGCGTATTTATAGAAGCCATTCATTACTCTGAGAATCCTCTGTAGTGCTATCAGGGGACGTGAGGGTGGGGAGCTGGTGAGGGGCAGGACGATGAGTGGACAGTGGGATACACACACACACACACACACGCACACACACACACACACACACACACACACACACACACCACACACACACACACACACACACACACACACACACACACACACCTTCATCTTACAATTTTGTTCTTTTGTAATAAACACCCCTATTTAAACCTAATCTTCCAGTGTTTTTTCTGTCTGTGTCCTTTATTCTTTAATGAACTGTTTATATTCATTAAATATTTATCTTAATATCACATTTTCATACAGCCTCTCCATACAGTATGCACCTTCGTATAATTAAATGCATTCTTCCTAGTTTGCGATTGACTTTAATCTTATCAGTCTGGACAGAGCCCTGTCTTCCCCACCACAATCCCCCTTTCCTGCTGTTTTACCCCTTTTGACGTTTTCTTTTTTTTTTTTTTAATCTCAGCTCATTTGTTCTCTGTTCCACTTGGAGGGCTGGTGATGGAGCCTCCGCCTCTCTGCAGGAAGCTAAAAGCCTGCTGCATCGACTGGCCTCTCTGTTTCTCTCTCTCTCTCTCTCTCTCTCTCTCTCTCTCTCTCTCTCTCTCTCTCTGCTTACCCTACTCTGCACACAGGGGGCCAGAGAAGCGTACAACAATGAGATACACCCCTTTGTGTAGAGAGGAGAGGAGCAACTGGATGGACACATCAATGGTTTGAGTTATTTCTTTCACAAACACCGTTGGTTACTTATTTCCTGGTGTTAATAAAATAATAGTTATTTCTTAAAGCAAAGCTTTATTATTAGGACATGAACACACTTCAGTTATTTTCACAAACACCGTTGGTTACTTATTTCCTGGTGTTAATAAAACAATAGTTATTTCTTAAAGCAAAGCTTTATTATTATGATGCCTTAGCTTTTGTGTTTTATCCTGCTGCCCTGGAAGAAGAGAACACAGTAGCCCACAATTGCTGGGCCCATGGTGACACCACCAAGGGATAATTAACCTACAATGCTTGTGGAAATCCCTTCTGTGCTGTATTACCATAGATTGTGATGGGATGTCACCTTCCGATCGATCACATCAATGCGCGCCTCTCAGAGAAAATTGATCGTGACAGCTGAGCTGTGGAGGCTCCCTTTACCTTTTCAGTGACGATGCTTTTCCCATCCCAAGCCCAGCCACGCTTGGTGAAGTAGTTGACGGTGGCGAACTCGATGAGGGCGGAGAAGACGAACGCGTAGCACACGGCGATGAACCAGTCCATGGCGGTGGCGTACGCCACCTTGGGCAGGGAGTTACGAGCGCTGATGCTCAGGGTGGTCATGGTCAGGACAGTCGTCACGCCTGGAACACAAAAGAGAAATTCAGCGTAAAGACTTTTTTCTGTTTCTGTGAAATCTGTATTGAAAGCGGACCCCAGCGGATGAAAATAATAACAGCCACAGCAACGTCCTTGACTTTAGGCATGCACACCACAGGAGCCATGGATCCATGAACCTCCACGGCACGGGCATTCAGCGAGAGTCTGAATAGCGCAGGCACTATTGTGGAAACACATCTAAACCCAGTGGAGCTCCAGCAGGGCTGCCACCATCAGTTGATTACTATTCTCGGCGGATACTTCCGGAAGAGAGAGGGAGAGGAGAATGGAGGAGAGAGAGAGAGAGAGGGAGAGGAGGTGGAGGAGAGAGGGAGAGAGGGAGAGAGGGAGAGGGAGGGAGAGGAGGTGGTGGAGGAGAGAGAGAGAGAGGGAGAGGGAGGGAGAGGAGGTGGAAGAGAGAGGAGAGAGGGCCCGGCGTATCTTTCTGTGCCACATTTGCTCTCATTGTTTAGGGTCATCATTAGCCAACTGGACGGAAACGCTGCGTCTATTCATGCTCCACTGAACCTGCAGTGTTCCCTGGCTTTCCCTTTCTCTCTCTCTCTCTCTCTCTCTCTCTCTCTCCCTTTCTCTCTATTTTGTGAAAACATTTCATCCTCTTTTCTGGCGAGAAAAAAAAGTTATTTAGGAGTGTATTTTTACACTCGGGAAGAACTGACGCAAAGTGCTTTGAATTATTCTAACCTACTTTCCGTATTTTTTTTTTAATTGCTTGGAAAATAAAGCGCATTGGCAGCCCGCTCTGGCGAGGAGGAATCAGACATTGACCTTAATGAGGCTTAACTGGCAGATTGTCTTCTCCACAGACGGTTAGTGCCGAGGCCCTCCAAGCATTGGTGACATCACGTCGGGACTCCTGAGGGCCCAACCATTACAAAAAAAACCTCTCTGTAACTCCTGTGTTGGTGTGAAGACAGAGATCTTGAGGAATCCTTGAGGAATGCCCGTAGACATGAGAACCAGTGAAGTCTATCAAAGCGCATAAATAAAAGCTCCTAATTAATTTCCAGCGGCGTCAAACACTCCTGTGCCTCCTCCCCCGAGTCTGTGAGAAAAATATGACACCTGATCGTCTGAGGTAAAAAAAAAAAAAAAACATTCCCAGCAACACCCACTGTCTACACCCCAGAGAGATCATTCTCTGACCCTTGACCTCCAGGACAAATAGCTCATATTTGTTCATCAATGGTCACAAGAACAACAGTCATAAATTCAAAATATTAAAATATCTATCTATCTTTATCTATCTATCCAAAAAGATATACAGTGGTGATGACCTGGGCTCGAAAATGAATGGCTCTTTGGAAGAGGGGTAATTTAAGATGATAGCGGACAGATGAAGAGGTAGGGCCACAACACAAACTGATTGCCAAACAACTGACCGGGTCTGTTTGCCAAAGCAAATACCCTCCTAATCGGCTCATTCATATCGATGAAACAGCCACTAATCTTCAGATCGGGGGAGGCAAACGACGGGGCGGAAATAAATATTGGACAGAGTTTGGCTCTCCCCTGTGAGATGAAATATGTTTCCATCATTTCGGCAGGACGGACCTGATCAGATTGTCAATGAGACTACAGAACCACCCATCGCCAGAACACCAAGGGCCCATCTCAAAGAACCCTCAACAGTCCTAGAGTGTTACGGATTACCCATCCTGAGGGAACACCCTTTCATTCCAAATCCATCCCGAGCTGTGATGGTCCGAAATACTACCCATTAGGATCTTAAACATGTGAGAAATCCGATGTAGTGGCACAATTGAATCCTTTAATCTTCTGTTAAAACTTTGATTTATGGCATATATCACATCTGCACACCATGAACTACAATTAACTAAGCAAAGGCAGCAGATTGAGCTAGGTGTGTTGCAATCATGGCTGACTGAACCACTCATTAATTCACAGAGAGATTAAAAGGGTGATTAATTAGAATTAATTACCGAGTTCTTCGCTTTTTGAAGCCCCAGTTTGACAACAAGGTCACGTGCCCAAATTGGGCTAAATAGTTCCTAGAAAAGCATCAGAAGGATACATTCAATCTTATTCTACTATTAAATATGACAGCGTTGATATTTAAAAAAAAATGGAACATACTTTGATACACGTTATGAAAAATGTTTAAAAGTCAGACGTCTAGGACTCATGAGGTCAGAGAGGCGAGGGCTCAGAAGGTGTTTAGTTTCATACTAACGATAATAAAAGATGATCTAAATGATCCAATAATCTAAAAATAAATCAGCTCTCTCTCCCTGGACATCTCCTTGGCTTTAAGGGTGACCCCCTGGACTTCAACAGCGAGCCCTGAAATAGTGAAGTCATTAAAGCCTCATCAGCCACACGAGTGAAATGAACTCAGCGCTAAAACACACCCAAAGCACATTAAGCTAAAAAAAGCTTAACAGCCATTAGAAGTTAATGACACCTAGGGGAGAAAACATAATTTTTTCCTTTTTGTGAAACATTCACCAATGCTGATCTTGACCAGAGAGCATGTGCAGTGGTAGAGAAGGACCTTAACTGTAGACCATGCTTGAGCTGTAAGCTGTTGTGGCTCTCTGCTCAATGTAATGAACTTCTATGACCTTTGGTGTGGAGAGAGAGCGTGAGAGAGAGAGAGCAAGAGAGGAAAAAAATCCTCCCTTTCAACAACTCCATCTGACAGATCTGCTCCTACTCCTCTTACTGCTAACCTTTCTAACTCCTGTGCCTTGGCCTGTTTTAGCTGCTAGCTGCTGGCCCAGGGGTGTTGGGGGGACGGCCTTTACATGACCACAATGCCACCGACCTGAGGGGTTTGAATCTCACCCTAACTGTCACTCACACAAGCGCCTGGAGAAGTAACTCCCCCTCCCCCCCAACCCCCCAGGTGCACTTTACACTTTGCATGTACTCATCTCATAATGGGATCTCCATGAATATCTCTTCCTCACCCTAAACAAATACAGCTCTGTGAGTGAGCAGCGCGGAGGCCTTTACACAGGCACACGTGCAGTAGGTGTGTTCAGACTCCATGTCCCAGTTTGGTGGCCATTTCAACAGGCTCACGTGTAATCACTGAGCCCGAGGACGAGGCTGGCATGGGAGCACGGGGTTGGGGACCGTGCCACTTTGTATGCCCACATGAGATGGTAGGTGAGGGGTTTGGGGAGGAGAGAGTGGGTATTGTGGGTAAGGGGTTTGTGTGTGTGTGTGTGTGGGGGGGGGGGGGTCAGGCTGGCAGATGCTGCGGAGAGCATTACTCGGGGCCACAGCACTGGGGAGTCAACAGTGGCAGGAGGCGGTGTGAGCTGGGTACTGAGCAGAGACTCAGAGGTGTCAGCCATGGATAAGCACTCACACACACACACACACACACACACACACACACACAGACACACACACACACACACACACACACACACACACACACACACACACACACACACACACACTAAGATCATATAATTGTGATGTTGGAGAGGACACAAGAGAGTGAGACAGACTGATAGAGCGGCAGACAGAGACGGAGGAAGTAAGAGAGTAAGAGAAAGAGGGAGAAAGAGAGAGAGAAAACAGGAAAGAGGGACAGACAGAGATTAAGCGATAGACAAGGAGAGAAAGGCGGAAAGACAGTGAGAGGGACAGATACAGAGAGAAAGAGAGAAGAAGAGAGAGAGAAGAAGAGACAGAGGGAGAAAAAGAGACAGAGCCCGAGCCCGAGAGTAAGACGGGGGGAGACAGACGGAGACGGAAGGACTTCTGGATGTGAGCCAGAGACGAGGTTCAGCTCCAGCCCCAGAGGTCTGGGAACCACCTCCGTAATGTGATCAGGTGGACTCAATCCCCCATAATTCCTCAAACGGAAGACAATGCAAGAACCTTTTCCAAGCTCAACATTTTATCCCCTGAGAATATGAAAACCTGGCGCAGCATAAAAAGTGTCTGGAGAGAGCTCATTCTGTCTCAATACGAACACACTAATTTAATTTCGAATTGTATTAGTCATCCGATATTCTCACAATCAAGGTGTTTTTTTCCCATACTCAAAGGATCCGGCAAACGATCCCTTCAATCCAATCCCATCCCATCCCTCTGAAAGGCTAGCGATTCCCCCTGCCCCCCAACATCATTCAAAAATGCACAACTCCCCACAAACACACCATAAACACGACGTGACACCTTGATGTACAGTCCCTGTCAGTGCGTGGCAGACGGGGGATCACCGGAGCCCTTTAGCATGAGGGGTGGGGGGGGGTGGGGGCAGACGATGAGGGGTGAGGGGCTCTGACGACTCGGGCTCGGCACTCACCGAACACAGTCCTGGCAGGAACCGACTCCCGGTTGAGCCAGAAGGACACCTGCGAGAGGATGACAGTCATGATGCAGGGCAGGTACGTCTGGATCACGAAGTAGCCGATCTTCCTCTTCAGATGAAAATGGGCCGTCATGACCGTGTACTCGCCTGTGTGGGTGGAGAAAAATCAATTACTGTAAGTAGGCCAACGGTACTGGGAATTATTACACATTCAATTGGACGAGAGAGGCAGGGCACAGGGAGTTCCGGAAGGGTGCATTAGCGGAACGAGGGAACAGGAACCGCGCCGAACCCTAGCTCTTTCCTGACCAACGGCGCAGTGAAAACGTTCCCCCCTCCGGAATTTCGAGCAGACCAAAAGGTTTGCCATGAACTTACTGAACCCCAATGCTAATGTGCGATCATGTCATTTCACTTTCATGGAAACACGGGGGAGAAAAAGACTAAACGAGAAGAGACACCACATAGATACAGTAATGGCATGAAGAGTATTACGACAGCATCATTTGCACGACTGGTTCACTTTCAGAGACAGGCGGTGGGCACAATGCCTCTCTCTGGAACTGAGAACCCCTCTCCGAGGAGAGCGCATGAGACAGGAGGGGAGGAATATGCCCGTTGTCCATGGCAACAGAAGAGAGGAATGTGTCTCAGTCCTTGTGATTCTGGAAAGGATGCCTTGATTCTGCCACTTGGCAGAGGGGGAACTCCCTGTCTTCTGTCGAGCGTGCAGAGTAGGGTTTTTTCTCTCCCCCCCTCCATAATCCCCAAAGATTTAGCAGTGCCTCTTTTGTGCGAGCATACACTGCTTGCCGTAGCCTTCTCGTCCTCTCTGCTGAATGCCTATACGTGTGTGTGTGTGTTTGTGAGAGTGTATATATGTGTGTGCGCGTGCGTATGTGTGTGTGTCTGTGTGTGTGTGTGTGTGTGTGTTCGTGTGTGTGCGTTTGTATGAGAGTGTGTGTCTGTGTGTGTGTGTGTGTGTGTGTGTGTGTGTGTGTGTGTGCGTTTGTATGAGAGTGTGTGTGTGTGTCTTTGTGTGTGTGTGTTTGTGTGTGTGTGTGAGTGAGTGTGTGTATACCTCCCTGAAGAGGAATCCACAGACAAAGAGGCTGTTCTGTGTCTTTGTACACTAAAGACTCCTGTACCTCTGTAATTTAATTTGTGTGGCGATGGCTCTTGCTCATTCAGAGGCGCGGGAGGGTGAGAGGCCCAGAGGCTGATGGGGAGGGGACTGAGGGAGGAAGAGGGATTTTTCCTCCGAGAGGCTTAATGCTTCTTTACTCTGACCGTGAAGATGGTAATTACAGCATGAAGATGATAATCACCCAGTGGTCGCCCTGTCAAAGTCAGCCTCGGCTGCCAGCCTCACCCCCCCCGCCGCTTACCCCCCCACCCCCAAACCACCGCCACCACCATCCCTCCGAACCGTATGATGACAGACTAGACATTTAAAAACACACAAAGAAACTGACTAGAAACTGGGCCTTGGGAGAACACACTTATCATGACCTCAAATCAACAAAGAGTCGTCTAAAGAGAACACACTTATAAAGACCTTAAATCAACAAAGAGTCGTCTAAAGAGAACACAGTTATCATGACCTCAAATCAACAAAGAGTCGTCTAAAAAGAACACACTTATAAAGACCTTAAATCAACAAAGAGTCGTCTAAAGGGAACACACTTATGAAGACCTCAAATCAACAAAGAGTCGTCTAAAGGGCAGAGGGTGTTCGCCCCTCTGAGGGGGTGGGGAAGCCAGTAAACTCACCCAGCCATGGAAGATGGTGTTAGGGAAGAGAAGAGGGAGCTGGGCACAGACTGGAGACCTTGTTATCTCAGTCTCCATCTCCCCAGATTAATAGTTTGATTTAAGATTCATTTTTGCACTAAAAGCTTGCAGTGTCAGTGCACTCTTTAACTGTTATAGGTTTTGAAGGTTAACATGGCAGAAAAGAATATGTACCAAGCATCCCTCCCAATTGCATTCCAATTCTGTCTTTTCAAAAAGAGGGAAAGAGTGTGTACAATGGCCGGTGGTGCCTTCAACAATTACTATTTCATTGACAATAACTACTGTAAAGCAAGTCAGACATTTGTATTGAAGAACGCGGTAAAAACCTTGGATGCTCGATTTTCCAAAGACCTTGTTCATCTCCTTTCAGCTTTATTGATGTCTCTCAGCAGACCTCAATCCAATTTCCTCACAGCAACAACGGACATTTTCTGTCTTCTCACAGCAGACCTCGATCCAATGTCTTCACAGGCTCAACGGCCATTTTCTGTCTTCTCCAGCAGATCTCGATCCAATTTCCTCACAGGAACAACGGACATTTTATGTCTACTCTCAGCAGACCTCGACCCAATTTCCTCACAGGAAACATCGGCCAATTTCTGTCTTCTCCAGCAAATAAATGGTGGAATGAGCGATGACGAGTTGGTCAAATTAGTTCCTCTGCGTCTGAATGACGGCGGAAAAGCGAGGCTCTTAATTAGCGAATGATACTGAACGAGCGCCGCTCACAGAGAGGCCTGTGCCGTTCCTGCAATGATGACACCAGCGCCCCACTTGCAATGCAAATACATAATGAATCGGAAGACAGTGTCAATGAAGGAATTTGGGTCATCCCGTTATTCCTGCGAAACTCGGCTTTTCTTTGATTAGGAGAGGAGAAAAGCAAGTGCTAGCCAATTAGATGGAAATGAACCCTTCATGTACGCATTCACAGGGCTACTGAATAGGACCTTATGTGTGTGTGTGTGTGTGTGTGTGTGTGTGTGTGTGTGTGTGTGTGTGTGTGTGTGTGTGTGTGTGCGACAGTGATCTTTTAAAAAAAGAGAGAGTGTGAGTGTGCATGTGTGTGTCTTTTTATGTTACTACATGTAGGTTAAGTTATGCAATGTGTGTGTGTGTGTGTGAGAGCGAGAGAGAGACAGAAAGAGAGACAGAGGGAGAGAAAGAGAGAAAGAGAGAGAGAGAGAGAGAGAGAGAGAGAGCATATGCATGTATGCGTGAGTGTGTGTTCATGCCTGAAAGGGAAAAGAAGTCAACATCTATCTCTTCTTTAGGTTAAATGACCTTTGAAAGTCAACACAAAACACACTTCCACTAAGGTTTGTAGTGGAGCAAGAGGATATCCCTGTCTGATGGCACTGACATAGAACACACACACACACACACACACAGACACGCACGCACGCACACACACACACCCAGCAGTAACCATCACAGCAGCTGCATCGCTACCTGCTCAGACAGGTTACAGATCTGTTCTGGAACTCCAACATGAACTCCAACACGCTGCGTTCATTTTTGAGACTGGAGATGATGCCAAATTGAACTGAGTGTGAAACATAACAACGTGAAGCTTTTTTCCCCTCATTTATTTCACTCTCTCTCTCCTTGTTAAGTGGCTACAGGGCTCGTGGCACTATGCAAGATGTCCCCAAACACCCCTTCAGCTCAAGTGAACAGTCAAGTGTGCCAAACGACCTAGATTCCCCTGCATGGTAGACTATCCACTGACACTGTTATAATGAATGATTAATCCAAAGTCAGACCATCTAGAAGTCTTCGAAAGCCCCTGCAGAGAGAGTCTGGTGATGATGTGCTGAGTGGTTTAACCGCGCGTTCTGCGCTCAGCTTGAGAACACAAGCCGGCGTGTTGGGGGTTGAGGGTACGGTGACCTTACAGAGGAAGACAGGCTGTGGGGATACAATGGAGGGTATTTCCACGCTGGTGGAGTTGGCTTTCCAGGAGAAATAATGAAAGCGCACTTAAGCTTAACGCCTCTGTCAGGGATTGTCATGGAGGGCTTCGGGGGAGAGAATGTTGGATGAACTTGGATATCCGCTGACATTGGAATCAATCAAGCCCTGACCTGGTGAATATCATGCTCGACCAGCACCGAATCTGTGCCATATCAGGCCCCCAAACTGCTCCAGAATCAGTCGGATGTTTTCTGATTTTGCCGCCGTGGACGTTTCTGACCGAGTTTCCTTTGTGTAGGCAAGAAAAGGCCAAAAAAAGGTGGAATCAGCAAGGGGCGTTAAGCATAACTGAGAGGCGTCAGCAGACTGAGTCACACATTCATTTTCTAATGCTAAATGTCTGCCCATCAGATGCTTGCTGATCTTCTGCATTTATCATACTAACAGGCCAATACATTTGGGGTTAAAAGCCTTCATAGAGAGCATAGAGATGTTTAAAAATATAATGAAATTGACATTCCATGTACAATGCAGAGAGCGCTTAAACATCTGATGGTGACAGAAGCCATGTAGATGTGTAGAGGAGGGAAGTGGAGACAGAGGAGCCGTTCAGGTGACTCAAGGGTCCTTTTATACATGCCAGCTTTCTGCCGTTGAAACATGTCTGTCACACGTTAGAGCTTTCTGCCGTTGAAACATGTCCGTCAGATGTTAGTGCTGGCAGATTAGAGTTAATCATCGTCCACTGAGCTTTTTTCTTTTTAATGAATCTGAGACTTTTTGACACAAACTCGCACCGCTCCCAGACCGGACCCCACCTCCAAGGGGCCCAAAGTGAGCAGGTCATACAGCTCAGGCACGACGACGACGTAGGAGTTTCCCCACAGCCTCCTGTCTGAGTCAGTGAGTGCTAGCTCCCTGTGGGCTAGGTCTCTCCAAATACAAAATCTCTCTCTCTCTCTCTCTCTCTCTCTCTCTCTCTCTCTCAGAACTCTGCTGACCTCACCTGTCTGGAAAAAGGACAGGGAGGGAGAGAGAGAGAAAGAGAGAGAGAGAGAGAGAGAGAAAGAGAGAGAGAGAGAGAGAGAAGGGACTTAAAACAAGAAAGAGAAAGAGAAAGAGGAAGAGAGAGGATGAGATAAAGGGCAGAAAGACAGAGGCAGAGTAGAGGTAGAGAAAAAAGAGACTGAGAGAGTGGGGGAAGGAACAGGATGAAAATAAGAGAGAGAGGGACAGAGAGACAAAAAGGGGAGAGAGGGAGAGAAAGAGAGAGAACGTGGGACGAGGGAAGGAACAGGATGAGAATATGAGAGTGAGAGAGGGAAAGCACAGAATGAGAAAGAGAAAGTGAAAGAGAGAAAGAGAAAGAGAGAAAGAGAGTGCACAGAGTAGACAAGAGACTTTCCCCATCTGTGTCTATCCGTGTCCAGCCCCCGGGCTGCTCTTCCATCCGTCTCTCAGATGCCTCCAGCCTCCAGTGGCCTCTTCCCGGCAAAGTGGAAAGTCCTGTTGTGGCTGCTGACTCAGGTTTCTGCCTGTGCCAACGTGTGTGTTTGCACTCCGACTAAATGGCACCGTGCTGGAAAGTGCAGCCAGTGTTCAGGGGCAGCCATTTGAAAGATGTTTTATTTTGGGTGGGTGCGAGACGGAGGGGACGGGGAGGGCACTGGGAGGGCACTGCACAGACGGAGGGGACGGGGCGGGCACTGCACAGACACGCCAGAGGTGCGAACCTCGCCAACATGTGACAACATGACAACATGACAGCCGACCGAGACTACATGAGACCCATTGATATGGTGAAGGACATGAATACCTACATCAACAAAACACATCTTATGCAACAAAGAGGATTATATTACTATGCTGCTGTTAATTTGTAATAACATAGTTAAGTGCACAATGGTGTACCAATGAGTACCAGCCTATATGATTGAGATTACATATCCTAAGATTAAGATTGGGGATGGGGTTTGGATTATTATATATATATATATACACACACAAGTACAGACTGTCCTGGTGGCATTACAGATAGATCATTACTGAGTAACGCTGAACTTAATGGTGTAATAACAGTGTAACTAGGAGGCTATAAAGCGAATGTTATTTCTTTAGGTACCAAATCCATAATTCAAATCCGTTGGTGAAAAAACGTAAAGCGTCAAAATGCTGCCACGTGCTTTCATTAGTGTTATCTCACCTGTGCTGGACTTGATGGTCTCCTGTCCCACGGTCTGTCCGAGCAGATCATACTGGTTGAGCCGGGAACTCTCCTCTTCCACCACCACTGTGGCGTTGGGAGTCCACTCATAGTTGACCTCTGACATGGTGTAGGCATCTGGAAGACACGAACAAGCTCTGAGTGGGCATCTCACTAAACAAGGAAGATATCCATGTAGGCGCATAAGCAGACAAGGGAAAGATTCGACTGAGGCAAGAGAAGGGAAAGATTAGAAGGGAAAGATTCGACTGCGGCATCTAACTGGCATAAGGTATGTATAAAGTACATTTCTTGGCTTACAGAGCTTTGGCACAGCGTCTGCAGCTACATGTATCTTGGCTTCAATGTCTTTTAGCTTCCCTAGCTCAGGCTTGACCACATGTCTATTGACTCTTGACCAATCTAGTTTGAGCTGGCTGATCCAGTTACTACCCTTCAATGCAGGATCAGCAATCAGCAAGTTCCTCGCTGTGAATGTGCCTTCCAATTGCAATGGCTCTTGATCATGTTCATTGGCTCTTTTTCAGCACACAATTTGCTGGCATGTGCCCACACAGTCCACAGTCCACAGTCTGATCAGTCCACAGTCTGACCAGTCCACAGTCCACAGTCTGATCAATCCACAGTCTGACCAGTGTCGATGTCCTACACTGCATCAGCCAGGCACCTTGATGGTGCACAACGGTCTCTTCTCTAGAACCAGAACTGGGGATCATTGCAACCTTCATCTGTCTGAAGCTGGAGAGCGTTGCATTCGTCATCTTGCTGGGGAGCGGTGGGACGGTGGTGGTGATGAAATCGTGGCTTCATGCTTGAGAACGCTGGAACCTCGGCTTGAGAATGCTGTAACCTCGGCTTGAGAACGCTGGAACCTAGGCTTGAGAACGCTGGAACCTCATGCTTGAGGACGCTGTAACCTCGGCTTGAGAACGCTGGAACCTCATGCTTGAAAGTGCTGCAGCATCTACTTGGTGCATTTTCCAAAAGCTCCCTTTAAGTGGCCATTTTCTGTTTGGCGATCCTTCCACGAGCCAAACCTCTCACTGGTTCCGCTCTATATTCGCTGCCTAGTTCTGCCTGAGCAGAGTTGCTCAACATGCTAAATCTGTGTCTTCCAACATAAACATGCCATCTTCATTGCCAAACTGTCATGTATTTACACAAAAAAAATATGTTCACGAGTGTTTAAGTATAAAAAGGAATGTTCAAATTCACAACTTTATTGAATCTAGCATCCGCTTAATACTGGCTATCAATCTGCGGAGTCCCCGGTCAAGGCGTGTTCTTTTCCTTATATACAATATGAGACCTCCATAACATATATACCAGTATACATATACACGCACCAAATTAAAATCCTCAAGATTACTTGTGTGTGGAGAACACCACTCCAACCAAACAAAAAAACATATATGTCGGCATCTTGAACCAAACAGGAAAAAGTTTAGAGTCGACATTGAACAAGGCATTCCACTGAAACAGGCGAGAGAAAGTTCAGTGTCTGCATTGAACCAGACGACAAGCGGTTCAACCCAGGCCTCACAGCAGACAGGAAACGCAGGAGGAGTAATTCCAACTCATTACTTTTTCTCAACAGGCGTCATGAAAAAACAGGGCCTGATAATTACTCAGTTTTAAATACCACTGAATTGGGCAGGCGTTTGCTTCTGATTTATCACAGTGTCTGTTTGATTATGGCCTGGCGTTCCAGGAGGGTCGCATCTATGGCACCCCAGCGGTCCCTCGCTTTCTCTCTTTCCTTCCTTTCTTCCTTCCTTCCTTCCTTCCTTCCAATCCTCCCCTCCCACACCCCTTGCTAAATATGATGTATATCAAATGGCAGAGAATATTAGACTTAGCGCTGCCAAGTGGTGACTCATCAACCCACTAGAGAATGATTCTTTTTTCTTCCCTCTCAGCGCCTTCTCTTACACTAAAGAGAGAGAGAGGGAGAGAGAGAGAGAGAGAGAGAGAGAGAGAGAGAGAGAGAGAGAGAGAGAGAGCGATATTCACTCACACACACTGAGGATGCATTCACTCAATCTGACATCTGAAGTCGGGACCCTGTTACAAATTGGCCCCACTTCGGTTGTTTGGGAGATGTTGACATTATCGGGAACTGCCAGGTCTGCATTTCCGCCCTGATTTGATCGTTTTTATGGGATGAATCATGAACTTTTATTATCGATCTTATTTTCATAACAGACCCTGTCAAGGCATATAGATCTCTAATGTTGAGCTAGATGTTTAATGCGGCAAGCTGGGTCTATGAATTCACCACGTCGCATTACTGAAAGAGTAAACCTGTCTTTTACAGAAATTATGAGGAGCATAAACCTCACCAAAGTTCATTAGGGTTGTATAAACATTAGAGAAGATACGGAGAAACTTGAATTGAACTAGTATCATACTGTAGCATTATGCTTCTGAAAGTGTGCATAGGATCCTTACAGCTGCCAAATTTGAGCGGGCAGGAATGGAAGTCCATAGGAAAGTCCTCGAGGTGCATTGGACACTCTGCATGCACTGTCAACCTGTGGCAGGAAGAGAAAGAGCAAGAGCAAAAGCAAGAAAGAAAGAAAGAAAGAAAGAGGGAAAATGGGGGAACGTCAGAGTTATGCACCTCAGAGAGTGTTTTCGAAAAAAAAAAGTATAGTTTCTGCTGTCGGAAAAAAGCCGTTTTAGTGTGGATGGAAGACAACAGACAAATAATTATGCATTTAGCTAGTTTAGTTAGTGTGGACAGGACTTTAAAAAGAAAGAGGGAAAATGGGGGAATGAGAGAAAGAGGAGTAGAGACAAAGAGAGAAGAGAGACAAGGGAGAGAAAAGAGAGATGAGGAGCAGATGAGAGAGAAGCAGGTCAGAGTGAAAGCAACAGAAAATACAAAAGAAATTTGTGTTGTAAACATAGTACGCCAGTCATAGCCTGCAAAAAACAGAATCACAGTAGAAGCAACACATTTGATACATGTCACAAAGATGCTGCATAAAGTTGCTGGGTGGGGTAGGGGGGGGGGGGGGGGTGTTGTCTATTGGACACACACACACACTCTGAGGGAAACTTTCTCTGACACAAGCCCCAGTCTCCCACCATGTTCCCTCCAAAGTCAGTCAATTCAGCCTGTGGCACAATGTCCCTCCGTGACATCTACAGAGGCTCACTACTCAGAATAATAGCCCCTGTCACCTGTAACGGCCTGCCACCAGTTCTACACTAAATCACTCCACTATTGTTTCAGGAGCACTTTAAAAAAAAACTCAGCTTCAGCCCTGGCAGAATTAAGGGGAGAGAAAGCAATTTCAGGTGGCAGAGAAGGAGAGAGATAGGGAAAGAGAGAGAAAGAGATGGGGGGGGGGGGAGAGATGGGCGTGGAGGGTGGGACAGAGAATGAAGGTACGAAGACCATGAGTCCGGGTGCACTTTAAGTGTTAAGCAAGGATCAGACAAAAGCATGTTCCCATTAGAGTCAAAATACTTTTTTTAATAGGTGAGTGTTACTGCACTTTAGGGTGCTCAAACATTCATTTGGCAGATGCTTTTATCCAATTATATTATATTACAGTGCACTGCAGACACACACACACACACACACACACACACACGCACTGCAGACACACGCACTGCAGACACACGGAATTACCTAAGCCAGGAGACCTACTCCCAGGCAAATTCCTTCTTAAGCACATAAAAGCCCCCCCAGTACTTGAATCAACTATCTGATCTGGCTTGCCTTGGACATACTGCATAATGGATGTGAAGCGAGAAGCTGGCTTGATATGTACATGACAGGGGCCAAACTAATGGATACTTTCTCCACATATCGTAAAAGGCCCTCGAGGTTACCTGTCTACTCATGTACCTACACCTTGATCACTCATTGATTTGGTGTTACACCTCCTCCCATAGGAGGAATAAGGAGAAGAACACTCACACTCACTCACACACACACACACACACACACACACACACACACACACACACACACACACACACACACACGCACCTACTGCTCCCAACAGTAAGGTTAACTCTGTCATCTACACATTACCTCATAGTGTAGAGTAAGGTGTGTAAGGTTAGCTCTGCCATCTACACATTACCTCATCGTGTAGAGTAAGGTGTGTAAGGTTAGCTCTGCCATCTACACATTACCTCATCGTGTAGAGTAGGGTGCCGTCATCCTGGATTCTCAGCAGTTTGTTGGGCATCGTCATGTTGTGGGCCACCGATTTCTTGCCATTGTGGAAGAAGGTGTCTGGTGTCCAAATCTTGCTGGCCATGAGGTTGTTAAGGCGCAGGATGTTCATGGGCCCGTCGAACTTGAGCCTCTCATCCCTCCAGCTTTGTCGGAAGAAGACATCTATCGTGTACTCCTGTCAGGTCAAACAGCAGGCCTTTACTCAGTCTTTGCCATGACGCAGCACCACAGTTACGGCATAGTTACTATGACAACACCGCTAAAAAACCCCCCTTCTAAAATCATCTCTTCGCTAACAATCCTCCTGCTATTATTACCTACCATCACCTCCCACCCCTAAATATTCCCTCCAGTCTGTGCCGCCTGCAGCTTTATGTGTGTGCCATTAGCGAGCACTGCTCCATGTTACAGCACACAGCATAAAAAAACAAACACGCTGTCATGTACACTTTCTTCAGCGGCTACAAAGGCCTGCTCCAGTCCATAAAAAAGCACACGCTCAGTGTCACGCGTTACGCAAACGGCACTACTGGGGGCAGTGAAGCAGCGCACGGGAAAATTGGCCTTTTTATGGGGGGAGGGGGGGGCACGGCGGGGGTTATTTAACAGGTGCAATCTGGTGCGTGCTCTCTGGCCTCGCTCTGTATGCACTTGACGTGTCCCTAACCGACCCCGTGTGCCGGGTCTGCGGGCCCCGGGGCCAAGAATGCAATCCAGAAGCCAAACAAGCCCAGTCCCCTCTTTGCCCTTCTACCCCCCTCCTTCTCCTCCTCCTCCTCCTCCTCTTCCTCCTCGACCCATCCCCCCCTCTCCCCTCCTCCTCTTCCTCGTCCTCTTTCTCTAAGTTCCATTCTCACAGGACAGGCTCTCTGTTTGGCTCAGGGGTAAGTGGCATTAATAGGCATGATGGCAGCCTGTGTGTTTGTGCGTGCGTGCATATGTGGGTTTGTGTGTGTGTGTGTGTGTGTGTGTTTGTGCGTGCGTGCATATGTGGGTTTGTGCGTGCATATGTGGGTTTGTGTGTGTGTGTGTGTGTGTGTGTTTGTGCGTGCGTGCATATGTGGGTTTGTGCGTGCATATGTGGGTTTGTTTGTGTGTGTGTGTGTGTGTGTGTGTGTGTGTGTGCGTGTGGCCATATTTGTGTACGCATGTGTCTGTATATATAGTGAAACTAGAGCGTAATCAGACCCCCCTCCTCCTTTTGCATACTGTGTTGTAGATCCACTTTTAAATGGAATTCATCACCATTTCCCCCCAAAACTGCTTTCTTTGGCCATCATTATTACAAATAAAAACCTAAACTCTCTCTCTTTGTGTGTGTTTGTGTTAGTGTGCACATGTGTCTTTTCTCCCTTGTATCGCCAAGATGAAATAAATAAAAGCGCATGGCGAGGCAGCAGCAGCCGCAGCAGCAGCAGCAGCAGCAGCACCATCAGCAGCAGCACCATCAGCAGCAGCAACAGCAACAGCAGCAGGGGGCCCCCGCTGAGCTGGGGCCGAAAGGAGACAAAAGCAGCCGCACATCCATCATGACCTGCACCAGGCAGGGGGGCCGCCGCCCGAGGTGCATGAGTCTTTATCATACATGTGGATGACAGCATCTTAAGAGACTAGAGGAGCTTAGGCATTTTTCATCCCAGCTTTGGCCGCCAGTGCAGCGCTGACAGAGCCCGATGAATGTCTGAGGCGCTATCGCAGAGAGACAAAGACAAAGAAGCCATTCTAATGGGAAGGGAGGGGGGGGGGGGGGGACTTTTTGAAGCTTATTGGTGAGGGACTTTGGACATTCAGACAGCTGTGGTATGGAGAGTAGAAGTACTGTAATCAGTCTACGCAGCAGAAAGAGGAGCTTTATCGAGAGAAGATGAAAACAGCGAGAGCGTGTCCCTTTGAAAGGAGTCATCCAGCCATAGGAACGGCAGCACGGTCAAATGATCACTCGTAATGACGGGGGACCCACAAGGCACCTGGAGCGCGCCCATTACTCCGCAAGGAAAGCAGGGCTTTGCTAAATTGCGACATAACCTCTTCGAGGTTGTTTACAAAATGCCATAGATTCACGCCTCATTAAGCTTCGTTAAACTGCCAAACACGGCCGCAGAGAGGAGCACTCTGAAACAGATAACGGTCTGATGAGACAAATCGCACCGGTCCAGAGCCGGATCAGAACCAGATCAGAGCCAGATCTGGGCCAGTACTGAGCCTGCTCCGTTGCCACTCGTCTGCTTTCAGTACCCCTGTTCTGTTGACGATTAAAACATTTTCACTGGAAACTGCAGTGCAAGAATGTCTTGTTAAGGGTATAGTGAAGCCCCCGATTTCTTCATCGGTTTATCTGCCTGGTTAAGTACCTCTGGGTCCACTGAATGCGGACGGTTTAAACAAATCCAGAGTGTGCATTTAGCCAGCATTTAAGATGGCTGAGGCCTTGTTAGTACCTGTCTTTGGAAGACTTCAAAACATAAAACTGTTTTGAGAAAGCTACGGGGAAAGTCATTCATCAGCTCCTAAGATTCATTGAGTAAGCCATTTCTAACACATGCCGGTTAATAGGTGTGTGTATAGAGAAGCGCAGATGACTGATGAATGCTTTTGTGTGTTGCGTCTGGAGCGGACTAGGGGGACAGAAAAGCTTTGCGTGACTGAGAGGATCATTTTGTGTAGGCTGAAGATGATTTATTGACACTGCCGCCGCCGCCTGCGATGGAATAAAGAGCACGCCAAAAACATGGAGGGGCCCGCTCTCTTTAAAAATGACTTTTAAAAGAAAAATAGGCTTTTTAATTATTCAGTAGATCTAATACTGCATCAGGAATGAGGACTGGTACGTGACCCTGGGTGGGGGACAGAATCCATTTCAGTGGCAGTAAACGGATGACTGATACCCTCTCCGAGTGTGAAATGGAGTAAGGTGCGATATATATATGAGCAAGGCAGAACTTACCACAGGGGCTGTTAAAAAAAAGAGGGCCAATTTCGCCCTTTGAAAATGAATGAAAAATACATCAAAGTGCGAGAGGAGAAGGTGTTTCACGGCCGTACCTCTATCCGGCGAGGGAGGACGAGGACGTGTCAGTGAATGAGATGAGCTGTGAGAGGACGGGCAAGTCACACAATAGGACAGACGCCACATATGGCTTATCTCTTTTACCCACTTACAGGGCATCACAAAGGAACATAGGCTACATCCTCTCCCCTCTGAATAAAGCACAATAAGGAACATCCACTCACAAAGGAAACGGGAAGGCTTAGGGGAAGCGTGCCATCAAGCGAGTGGGCATCAAGCACCATCAAGCGAGTGGGCTTAGGGGTGGAGTTAACGTGTTCACGGAGGTATACACATAGAACTGGCACGGCACATGTCTGGTAAAGAAAAAGGTGCTTCTGGATGATCCAGAAATCAGAGACACGGCATCCTTAAAATTCCTTGAAATATTCAATTCAATTCAATTCAATTCAATTCAATTCAATTCAATTCAATTCAATTCAATTCAATTAAAATCTATTCAATTCAATTCCATTCAATAACAACTGAAATTGTCTCAAGGTCAGAGCCTGGACCCCCAAGAGCAAGACGATGAGGGCAAGGAAAATCTCCCTTTTAACAGGAAAAAACCTTGAGCAGGACCTCATTATCAGACGGGAAGGGAGGAGAGAAGGAGATAACTATATGAATGTTGTTATTGAAAAATCATTACTGACACAGGTTATAGGAACACAGTGTTTGAGACTGTAGAGTATATATACAGCATCTCACCACGTCTGGTCAGGAATGGCCTGATCTACAATCTTACTGACGCATCATCAGACAACTCTGGGGGTCTGGATCATCTTCTGAAGGCAGCTACGCTACGGAGCGAGTCGCTTAGGGTCTCCTTCTCTCGCCACTGACAGGCAGCCTTTCCCATTAGGAGCAATTAGCGGCACCCTCAGTTTGTTTAGAGGGCAATCCAGATACTTCCCTCTGTTGCGCTGCGAAGTCGTGGATAACACCGAAAGGATCATCCGGGTGAATTAAGAAGTTAAGTGCTCTAATATCGAGATCTCCTGCCCTATAGCTCTCTAGTTGAAATTAATAATGTAGCTAGATGTGTGTGTGTGTTTGTGTGTGTGTGTGTGTCTAGCAGTGTGTGTGTGTGTGTGTGTGTGTGTGTGTGTGTGTGTGTGTGTGTGGACACGATACACGTCCTGTTTTATCTGAAATTAAAAATCAAATGAATTGTTGCGCAAGGGGCTGTCAGATGCCAGAAAAGCTCTTTCTTCTCAAGACTACAGGAGGGGAGGCTTCCACATTCCGGATATGAGAACTGTCTGACTCCTTCACTCCTCCTTCACTGCCTCTCATTATTGTGCTGCAAATTACATGACTAAAGAACTATCCACCAAAGAACACACACAAAGAGAGAGAGGGAATTATACGTTAAGCCCCACTCGAAAGTCACTAAATGCTTTAACTTGAGACAATACAGTAGATAATGTTAATGGGGTTTCCCTTTTGTTGTTGTTTACATTGTACTAATCTCTTCCTTAGTACTTGATGTATGCACTTCTTTATGTATTAATTGATTATTTATTTACTTATTATATTCAATTCAATTCAATTTTATTTGTATAGCTTCAAAACAATAAAATTGTCTTAAGGCGCTTTACAGATCCCATATATATATACAGTATATAATATTATATATAAATATATGTTGACTATATATGGTTTAACATGAGTGATTCAGCAGGAGAGTTTTAGGCTTTCAAACACATCATCACAGAGGTTACGTTAGAAAAGCAGGAAGAACTCTTACCATGTCTGTGTCTGACACCGGGCCAAAGCTGGTGACATAGATGTTTGTTGTCACCTCTGTGACCCGATCTGCAATTACAGTGGGAGAAAAGGCAAGGGCAGGAAAAGAAAGAAAAACGTCAACTTATTTTCTGCCTTTTGTCCCTGAAACTTGAAACAACTTTAATGTATTTTCTGCTGCACTCACACAATCACACAGTCCCTTCGCAGGCCTTCCGCGTGCCAGTTTGTCCATGACAACGGGGCAATTTCAAATAAACGGTTGCAACTCTCAATCTCTCCTTTGTTACCCTTACAGCAGAATTGGACTTATTTTTGTTTTGAAAGCCACTCTGTGCACCTTTATTTGGTTCCCTCAGCGTGCTGTTATGTTTGTCATGAAAAGGGTTTCCACCAATGCTTGCCTGATCCAAAAAACTCACTCTACAACCCCCTGTCCCCCACCCCTAGCCCATTTATCCTCCCCTCTGTCCAGACTCTCCTCCATCGTACAGATCTGTTTCCTCCCGTCCGCCCAGACTCTCCTCCATCGTACAGATCTGTTCATTAGGCTAAACAAAGTGCTGTCAAGCAAGACAGAGTGACCAAGAGCTCCCCCCGCTGATGACAGGAAGGAGGGCTGCTGAAAAATATCTACCCCCACAATAAAATGGATCAGTTATTCATTTAGGAACCCATATAGATCTAATGAAACAGGCAATATTCCCAGCCATGCTGACACCTGGGCACATTTCTCAAAGCAAGCTCTTCTGTCTGTATGTGTGTATGTGTCCATGCATGTGTTTATGACTGTGTGTGTGTGTATGTGTGTGTGTGTGTGTGAGTGTGTGTGTGTGTGTGTGTGTGTGTGTGTGTGTGTGTGTGTGTGTGTGTGTGTGTGTGTGTGTATGTGTCCATGCATGTGTTTATGACTGTGTGTGTGTGTGTGTGTGTGTGTGTGTGTGTGTGTATGTGTGTGAGTGTGTGTGTGTGTGTGTGTGTGTGTGTGTGTGTGTGTGTGTGTGTGTGTGTGTGTGTGTGAGTGTGTGTGTGAGTGTGTGTGTGTGTGTGTGTGTGTGTGTGTGTGTGTGTGTGTGTGTGTGTGTGTATGTGTCCATGCATGTGTTTATGAGTGTGTGTGTGTTTATGAGTGTGTGTGTGTGTGTGTGTGTGTGTGTGTGTGTGTATGTGTGTGAGTGTGTGTGTGTGTGTGTGTGTGTGTGTGTGAGTGTGTGTGTGTGTGTGTGTGTGAGTGTGTGTGTGAGTGTGTGTGTGTGTGTGTGTGTGTGTGTGTGTGTGTGTGTGTGTATGTGTCCATGCATGTGTTTATGAGTGTGTGTGTGTTTATGAGTGTGTGTGTGTGTGTGTGTGTGTGCGTGTGTATGTGTGTGTGTGTGTGTGTGTGTGTGTGTGTGTGTGTATGTGTGTATTTGTCTATGTGAGCTTATGTGTAGGCATGTGTATGCTAAACCAGACACTCCCAGAAGCAAGGGGCCATCTATTTCATTTATAAATGGAGGCGGCGTCCGACCATCGACTTCCCCAAAGTGATTTAAAGAGGTGGGGAGGGAATGAAAGGTTGGAACAAGACAACTAATGAGTGCTGTCACTTAATTGCCTTATGAAGAAATATGACCTGCTTACCTTGCAAACAAAAGAAACATACACATACACACACACACACACACACACACACACTCACACACACACACACACACACACACACACACACACACACACACACACACACACACACACACGTTCCTAACCTAATACTAAATAAGAGTATATTGCACATGTCTAATATGCACACACACACACACACACACACACACACAAAGCTTAAATACAAAACCCCTGCCTTCAGGGATTTTGATGCAATTTACTATTAACAAAATCTAGAGTGCATTCAATGCCCGAGGTTGCTAGTGTGTTTTATTAATAGATATGTAATGTAGGGTGGTTTATTCATGGCAGAGAATCCTCAGAACTGTGTTGAAAGACCTTGATGCCTCTGTTTTTTCCCCCTTCTCCCCCCCCCCCCCGCCCTTTAGTATTCATATATGCCCAGAAATATCCAAATCTGCCAGCGCAGATGGAGATGACATGTGCGCCTGTTTTCTCTCCAAGTCAAATTGAGGGGTAGGTTGCTGGAGAAACAACAACAGGGGGAACGAAACAAGACGAGACGACGCAGGAGAACTCCCACTTTTTCAAAAAGAAAAGCGAATCTGAAACGTTTACGCTTTCTAACCCACAGACAGAGGGGGGGGGGGGGAGATGAGCCGAAGGAGGTCGCAGAATTGAAATTTCCACTGGCGGCCGGGTCCTTGTGGGACAGCACAGGCACCGAGGTGCTCGGGCGTTGGATGGGGGGGTTGAGTTGAGTTGGCTTGACTTGGAGAGGGGGTGGAATTGAGATGGCGAATGGGGGGAGGTTTTTTGCAGGAAGCTAACCTGATGGGAGCACCACACACATGGCAATGCTTGCACCTTGTCTGCGCTTCACCAGAGACAGCTGACAGACGCTGACACCTGAACCGCTCTCACCTTCTGCCAATTCACCCGCGCTGGCAAACACCCCTCCAGCACTAATGATCCCACTCCAGCTCACGGCTGATAGCATGCCAGCATTCATTTAAGTCTTAAATAATAATGAATAACACCGCCCTCCAGGCTAGCTCAGCTATTACAATGCATGCACTTTTTTTCTCCACTGATTGGCCAGGGATGGTAAATTAGAGCAGAGCTCATTTTTCTTTTTCTTTTTAAAAGTGCTCTCCGAAGCAAATTTCTCTGCATTTCACGTTGGAAACCATTTTAAACAATGTTCTCTTCAAGGTGACCATAGGTGCCCCGAGCTTCTGTAATTATGTCATATCCGAGTCTCGGTTCAGTGCACTGGCCTTGTATTCCTCATGGAAATATGCAGCCATACCCCCGCCCCCCACTCCCCGAGGCGCTGCCCCCCCCCCGCCAGGAGACTCCTGTGTGGAGTGTTTATTGTGCTGCTTCTCACCATCACTCACTTCCTATCATCGATTAACAGAACCCCTCTCATGTTGTTTATCATCATCCTGCAATGGGGTGCCTAATACCTGCTGGGCTGGAGACCGGCGACAAAAATCACCTTCAGCTCAATCAATACCTACTCTTGAGGACGAAATAATAATTAAAGGCTGGCCTATGCTGCCCTGAAATGTGCGTTTTATTAGATCATTAAATCCCTGACCAGGGTTGATGGCCGCAGCTCTAGCCAATGCTGAGGGATTGCTCTCTGATTTGCTTGCAAGACTTAATCATCCAGAGGCAGCAATGCTGTCGGAGCGATCTGAGTCTGGCAGGGGGGTGGGGGTGGGGGGGGGTTGGTTGGTGGTGGGTAAGGCAGACCTGTGGATCCCCCCCGTCACCTTTTCACATTTTCAAGCACAAAAAACCCACAACCTTTCCATGATTTCATCAAGGCTGATCAGCTGTTATGACCATCACCATGGTGATTGGATGATAAGGATAATAACACTAAACTTCCCCTGTCTGTCTCTTAGAGATCAATTCAATATATTTAAGTCGCAATTACACAGCGATCTCAGAAAATCTCTCTCTTTACACTAAAAAAGAGGATATTAGATTTTGATCCCGTGGCAGAAAAACCATGAAGCGGTATAGCGTAAGTCATCTCTCTAACCACCGTGAAGAGAATCACAATATCATAGTAACCTTTCCTAAATGCACACCAATATCACTCTATCATGTCATATCATATCTCAGGCCTGGATAGCAAGATAAAAACAACAAAAAAAACTGCCTTTGATATGTTTTGCATACTTGTGGGACACTTGAAAACTGAACTGTACAGGACCATGAAGAAGAAGAGGAAGAGGAAGGCTGCATTAAGCAATCCTATGGGAACCAGAAACCGACAAGTCCATCCATCTCCCCTGATGTGGAGAGAGTGATTCTACAACACGCCCCCACACGCACGCACGCACGCACGCACGCACGCACGCACACATGCTTGCTGTATTCAGTCTCAGATGAGCCTGACATATAGGCAATATGTCCACATGGCCCTGAGTGCTTTGAAGTTAACCAAAATGTGCTGCCTGGCAGACCATCAAGCACTGTAAACTTCATCTGTGTCTGTCTATACGATACATCACAGATGCTGTGCACTACACACCATGCAGAAGTGCACACGGCAGTGAGGCAGTAGAAGACTAGAGCTTACTTTCTTCTGAACAAATTGCCATGACTACCACAGTATTGTTGGGTGCAGTATGACATCTGGACACGCAGTGTTATTGTACTCGTGTATTATAAATACTGGTTCTTTAGTACACTACATTATCACACACTGCAGAGAATGGGAGTCTTTTGTTTCAAAGCTGAGTGAGGCGGTGAGGGCGACTCTGCTCTGCTGGTCAGTGAGGTGAAGTCAGTGGATTCATTCGTTTTCATGTAATCAGCACACCTCCAGGACCACAATACTCGTGCGCTAACCATGGGGTTTAAATGTCAGCCATGTTTGCGCCCGTGCTGGTTTGAGTGTGGATGAGCTGCCACCCCGCCCTGAGTCACCGGCGGCCGGCTGCTGGTGCTGCTGCTGCTGCTGCTGCTGCTACTTCTGCTGGGGATGACTCGTCACTCTTGCGCTTGTGACACTTTGATTGGTTTCTCCGATGGATCGGCAGCTCTGCGTCAGGGTGAGTAAGGGTTTGAGCCTGACGTCCTGCCAGACAAACCCAATCACTTCCAGTCTGTTTCCCTCCTCCTCCTCCTCCTCCTCCTCCTCCTCCTGAGAGAGCTTGTGTCTTTTAATGTGCCACAGTTTGGCCGCGACTTCATCGCAACAATTTAATCTGCTCTCGCTAGCTTTAAGGAATAAATAATCATTGAAACAGGGGTGGTCTGAGTCAGCTGACGGCGGGGCGGAGTGGGGTGGAGGAGGGGGGGGGTAGTCACTTCTCAATAAGTAATGTCTCTGAAATGTCAGTTCAAACACTTGAATCAGCTGACAACACCGCTCTGGGACGCCACCGCTCTGGGACGCCACCGCTCTGGGACGCCTTCCCAATCAGATTTGCCTCTTAGGACTGACCCTTCCCTGTTCTCATCACATGGATCAAGCGCAGGAGACAGTGGCCAATCACAACAGGCCTCTGGGGAGCTCACCAGATCCCGTAATGATGACCCAGAGTGCTAATGGTGTGGCTGGGAATAAGGTCAAAGAACGCAGGTCAAAGTTCAGGAAGAAAGCGAGACAGGAAGATGAATGGCTCAGCCAAGGCAGTGGAGACACGGAATGGAAACTAAACCCAATTTCTAGATTTGTACTTTTCTATTCTTTTTTTTTTGCTTGCTGAGAAATGTAATGCAGCAGTGGGAGATTATAAATAATAAACGCCGTTTACAGCTCCTGTCAAAACACACATCTTTGCCAGTGTTTAAACTCTTCTCATTACTTATTTATAATGTTTGGTCATCCTGACTCTGAGCTGATGCTTTTGGCACACGGCTAAATGTAACAGGGTTCTATTATAGACCATGTGTTTACATAACTAGATCGTTTCTGTCGTTCAAGTTGGCATCAGTGGTGAAGTAAGTGTCAAATGGGAACGATATCACCAGGTGTCATTGGGTTGATAAACTGGATGGTGGCTGCATAAACAGAGTGCACTAAAAATTAAGCTGCCAAAATCAACTTAACTCAGCACAGCAGACAGACTCAGATTCTTACCTCCAAGGCCAGGTCTCAGTCGGTTATCGTAGCCATCCAGAAGTCTGTCCAGGATCCGTGTGAAGAGTGTGATGTTGTTCTTGAAGGCATCTGTACTTGCGTCGCCAGAAACCGACCTAAAAAAAAAAAGGCCATGAATATGTATTGACCGTTTGTTCATAAAAACCAGTGTCATGCTGTCATCATTACCCTGTCATGACATGACAATAGCCATTATTGGCTGGCTTAACAGCAACCTATTTTGTATTGATTTATTGAGCAGTCATAAGCCCAGTGTACGACAAAGAGAGGAGGAAGCCCTTCTTAAGGCTCAAAACTCAGCTTACAGGGCATACTCTCCACACGCATGCATTCGACAACGTGTCAAACCCCTCTGAAATGTGTCTCTGTGTCCCTCGCAAGAACAGCCTTCTTCCCACCGGGGACTGCTGATGTGTCGGTCATAAGCTCTTCAAAGCACAATGCTCTGCTCTCCACGTCTCATTATCCCCACAGAACTCCTGGTAAGATTCTATATGCTGCAACATTCTGAGGCGTAATCACAGCTAATTAATGATAATTATGTACCCCCAAGCAAGGTTTGTGCAATAAGCTAGTGGACCACCAGCCTGTATACATAAATAATTAGCATAATGCACTGTGTACTGGTGACTGGTTATGTGTCTGTTTTTTGGGGGGGGGTTTTCAAAGGGATAGATAAAGATAGATAAAGTGGATACAATACAATATATCTGTTCCCAACAACTGCCCATTCTCTCAAATAAAGTTTTTTTTTTTAATTTTCATTTCAGGTGGCCTAATTTTAATCATTAGGTTATGGATTCTCATTGCAGCAATTTCTGTCCATATGGGTACCGCTAAACATCCATCAATTAGAATGATTCCCCATGAAACTGCGATAATTGTGCTAATAGGCATTAGTCATCAAGGTTGTTTATGAAAACAGAACATTAATTAACATTCTGCACGCTAGATCTGTGTCCTTGCAGTATGTGATGTCCTGTTTCATGATTAACAGATCAAATTTGTGTTTCAAAACAATTATTTCTCCTCACCTTTTCAGTCAGGTAATACAATGGCAAACATGACAAACAAGACATGTCAACTGGAGATTTGTGCCCGACCTTTTATATCCCACAGAACTGACGGGGTAGTAAACTTTGCTAGAGGTCAGGCGAGCTGGTTTGTTAATAGAGGTAATCAGCTAAGGTAAAAGTCATGCTCTTTGCACTCATGCTGATTCTCTGTGACTGCTGGAGGTGACCAACGGAGCGTGCACGTTGGTAAGTGTGTGTGGATTTTTAACTCTAGGATTTCAGGGTGGTTGGTGCAAGGTAGCAAGTTGACGAAGTAGCCTTATGGTAAACAAAAAAACAACAAAAAAAACAGCATGCGTTGTCTGTTCATGTTCTCTGTAATAAAAGTAAATTATGCGAATTTGTGTTATGGAGAGTTAAAGGTTAAACTCGCTTTAACTTGCACAGGCTTAAATGACAAAACAAGCAAGTTAAATTCATTTTAGGAAAGTTTAGGGTCAGTCTACATCCGCCTTTTCATCACTGTTATGCTATCACACTGTCAGCCACTGTATATCCAACCTAACCTTGCGACAAGTTCGTTTGTAGCATATAAACAGATAGCCTTGGCTTTAACTCAAAGTACACTCTACTGCAAAGCGAATTTCATGCGCGGAATCCTACCGCGTCCGCTTGGTCAGCAGGATCAATGATAGTGCAGCGTGTCTGGGACTGTGTACTAGATCTGACAGAAACGCAGTTAACTTACACTTAATGAAACGGGGCTCCCCCCGACAATCAGTAGGCTACTTCTCTCCCTGTCTCATCGAAGCTGTAATCTACCTCCACCTAGAGGAATCGTGCAGGTCCCAGGAGTGCGGGACTTGACAACATACTGCCTAAGATTGTCATTCAAACAAACAAACAAACAAAAAATATTAGACGCAGCCAAACAACTCCGCAATGTAGCAAAAAATATGAAATGTAGCCTAATTAATGTATATCAAAACAAAAATCGTATGAACCATTTTGACCAACTTAATAGGCTGACGCTGTCAAGTCCACTTATATTAACACTCACGTTAAACACTTCTACTCTTACTGAATCTAAATCTTACCTTGTGTGCAAATGCACTATTAAGTAGAGACAGAAGAACAGATGGCAGAGTATGATCACCCTCTCCCTCATTGCTGGTTTGAACACCTACAGAAAACAGAGCGGAACGGATGAAAAGCGGTTGAATTATTACAGTTTCAGTTACATTTCTACTTATTGACAGCTATGAACTACCCACTTTGTACCATTTATTTAAACGCAAATATAAAATAACACAGGCTATTCTGGTGAACTCAGATTCCACGTTCACGTACACAATCACAATCACAAGCGCAGACACATTACATTAATATTTACAACACGTTAACAAAGGCCACTTGATAATGCATTCACTGACACTGAAATTACAAGCATTGCAAGATCATTTCTTTCACCAAACGCCTCCGTCCGAAACAAACACGGCTCGTGGGTGAGTGTGCATGTCTCACGTGTGGGCAACCTCTTTAGATATTCTTAAATGCACTGTAATGTAGATCTTAAGATGCGCTTATTGTTGTCTCGTAAGCACACGTAGCTCTGAAAATAAGTAAAACACATATAAGTGTATGAAAATATTCACCTGTTGGATAAGCTGTTTATCCTTTTAATTTCCCCCCTGAATCGAAACACTGAAGGTATGAAAGTTGAGCCCAACAGCTCGCGGCACTGATGGTTTCAGTGAGGTTTCGGTGAAGATTTCAAGGGAGCGCGCAATTGAGACGAGGGCGAGCCGTATTATACTTCCAGTGCAGATCTCACACATCCCTAATTGGAGATCCACATCTCCAAGTCTTAAAAAATAAACAGCGGAATCCACCTTCTCTGCCTAACCCTAAATCTCTCTCACAGCACTAAGTGGTAGGCTACACCTCTGCTAAGCTGAGTCCACAATACATATTTTGCGCGTGAGAAAGAAGAAAAACTACAAAGAAAGAACCGTCTGGTAACGACAGGGTCCTAAAGCCAGCGTGTTCAATGGTTTGTGCCTTCCTTCAAATCAAAAGATATATGACGGAATGAGGTAATGGTGATGGGTTGTTACTATGGGAACCTCACAATCATTCAAAACGATATTAGTGTTTTAATGTTAATAAAACATGATGATGGTGACGATGGTGATGATGATCACAGCGGAGAGCTTGGTGATGTATGATGAATCATAAATGGTGAAGTAATCGTAGTGATGATGGTGATGATAACGAACACATGGAAGTGATCCTAAATTTTGCAGAGATATGAAGAGGTTTAAGCCCCAGCAGAGAATTAAGCCAGCTGCATATGCTGGTTAACAAATGACAGAAATTAAACCGGATCTGG
>NC_045157.1:5026563-5029063 GCF_900700415.2 Clupea harengus
AATGC
Organism: Clupea harengus; assembly: GCF_900700415.2. Taxonomy (NCBI): domain Eukaryota; kingdom Metazoa; phylum Chordata; class Actinopteri; order Clupeiformes; family Clupeidae; genus Clupea; species Clupea harengus. Next base: position 5,026,569 of record NC_045157.1, read on the forward strand.
TATAGCTTTGGTTGATATTGAATGAATATTAAATCTCTTGGTAGCTTTAGGGCATATATGCTGTGTTTGTATTGCCTGGTATTGCATCAGTCTCAGCATCAAGTCGCTTAGCTTGGTCAAGGACGGGGATTCCTTCAAGTTGCCACTGAAGGTCACTCAGCAGACTGAAGCTAAGGCAGCCAGATGGTAAAATGTGCCGCTTATTTTAATAATAATAATAATAATAATAATAATAATAATAATAATAATGTATTTAATTGATAGCGCACTCTACATTCAGCTGAATCTCAGAGTGCCACAGTACATAGTAAGAACATAGTTAAAACAAACTATAATAAAAAAATAAATTAAAAAAATAAACATCACGTCCACCTGCCGCCTGGTGCACAATGGGGCAGAAACTAGATTCTTATGACATCCACTTCACTTTTCCTGAAAGCCTGGTAACTAGCAATCATCCAACAGCGACCTCTGCTGGACAAAAGGAATATTTCTTAAATAAGTCCCGGATCCGCAAGCTTAAATGGATTCCCGATTTTTTCAAGATTTCTTTTAAAAATAGGAATTAATGTGTTGCTGGAACTAGATAACAGTTAAAGGAGAATCAACAAGAATCTGTGTTCTATTAAACTCAATTAATTCCTGAAGTTCTTTTCAAGTGTTTGAATGTGGACTCAATTCATCAATTTAAATTAGAATTAGGCCTAATGTGGCCTTAAAATAGGCAAACAACACAAGCAGTGACCACATTCCTTAATATCCTCTCTTACTGCGAAAGCCCGACTCACATAAGTCAAGCCCTGCTTATTTCATCAGATACGTTTACATTGCAACAAGGCGGATCATTTGTCCCTCTGTCAGTGTGGCTTTGACCTTACGATCCATCACGTGATGCTCACAGAATGTACATTCGGCTTTCTTTTCTACTGGGGTTAGCGAAGCGTGATAAGGGTGCTAAACTCCGGAGTCAGATCCTCCTTAACACCGCTTCAATCAGCTGATCACGACATGATGCATGGATTACTGGCCCCGTCTACAGACTGTTGCCGAGGCAACAAAGCAGTGTGCTGCGAGCGAGGAGGGCGCGTGATGTTGCGGAGGCAGTGGTGGGTCTCTGACACTGATAAATACTCCATGAGCATACAGCCCTGAGAGAAAAAAAGTTTTTTTTCCCCAGATTTTTTTCTTCATCTTGTCAGGCCAAAATGATACAATATGATACATCTTTAACAAATACGTTTTCCCCCTTTTTCTTTTTCATTGTGCTAGGCCAAATATTGCACATCTTCAACAACACAAAAACAATCTCCAAGGAGTTGTGGTGTTCATGTATACTGGTTATAATTTTATAACTGTACAACTGTATAACTGTACAATTTAATAACTCAGTTGGTACAACTAGTTTACAGTGTGCTTTAATATACCGTGGAATGTGTTCATACACACTTATATTTAGGTGCACAGGCCTGCTATAAAAAATTGTCACGGAGGTCCATGTTATATGGCAACTGTGGTGACTCAGAACGAGCAGCATTCATCGTACACTTTATATATTTCTCCAAGAAGGTTATTGACTCTTTCAACTTCAAGTATTACTGGCATAGCTATTAGATGATACCGTACAGCAATATAAAATGAATCGACCTTGAGGACATAAATGATCGTGAAAGAATAGAAAAGAAAATAGAGGCATCAGGTGAAGCGATATTGTGTGGAGCTTCATAATAATGTCTGGAAATTGTCCTTTTATATGCTTCCTCTTCTAGAGGCTTGTAAAAAAAAACACAAAACTGTATTTTTCAAAAGATGGAATGGGTCATGGTGGTTTCATACTACATTGTATGTTGTGAGACATTGGTATGTGGGTGGGAGGAATCGTCAGTGGCAGTCAAAGTGATTTGGGTCAGGACTTCGGGGGTGGGTGGTTGTGCAACAAGCCTCTTTTGGCAGGAGTCTTACAGTTAGCACAACAAACCCACATCAGGTTCCAGAGGAGATGCAACACGTATTAAGGAGAGAGACAGACAGAAAAAGAGACAGAGAGAGAGAGAGACAGAGAGAGAGAGAGAGAAAGAGAGACAGAGAGAGAGAGAGACAGAGAGAGAGAGAGAGACAGAGCGAGAGAGAGAGAGAGAGAGAGAGAGAGAGAAAGAGAGAGAGACAAAGAAATAGAAAGAGAAAGAGAGATAGAGATATTATGGCAATGCATGTTTTAGGAGTATTCTGTAATAATATCAAGACTGTGAGAGGTGTAACAGTGGTGATAGCTCCAAAGTTGAATTCCTGTAAATCCGAATGGAGAAGACGGCCGTTAGAAGTGAGCTGGTAGAAGGTGCAGACGTGTCCAAATGAACCTGACCTTTAACCTTTTCATCGATCATTTCTTAACCAGATCCTCATTCCCCCTCACCTGCACAGGAGGAGCTATACTCTCTGACTCCTGATACTTACCAAGTGTTAGCTAATGACTGATAGCTTTCCAAGTGATAGCTAAT
>NC_045157.1:5034063-5041563 GCF_900700415.2 Clupea harengus
AAAGAAATACTTAAATGTATATTGAGATAAAAATATACTACCCCCTCATTGAAATACAGGACCAAAACTTGACTTTCTCTATGACCCAAGCCTTGTTTAGTTCTCCACAACAAAAAGATCCTTGTCAATAAATGATAAATAGATGACCATACCTCAGACGCACATCTAAAACTGGTAACTCCAATTTGTAGAGATTCTGTGTTCATCAGTTTAACCAGAAGGGGGCCCTATTCAGATGATCTTGTATGACAAATGCGAAAAGCGTCCACTGGCTTAAAAATAGAACACATATCTGGCAAAGATGAACATTTCGTGGTTAGTGCAGAAACAAGAGAAAACTTGTGAGATGAGGTTTACATGATAAACATGGCAAACAAATGACAGAATATTTCCCCTTATAAAAACACCTACTTATGATATTCTAACATTTATCCAATATGTATGTAACAAAGTGTGTGTGTGTGTGTGTGTGTGTGTGTGTGTGTGTGTGTGTGTGTGTGTGTTTGGGGTATGGTGGAGAGAAATAATTACTTCTATCACTTTAGTCACAACATTAAATCCAGTCCAGAATTGGAACAGAAAAGTCAGAACAATTATGAACAAAAGGCCAAGGGCCTGAACCCATTCTCCCTCTGCTGTCAAAGACAACAGTTAAGCTGTCCAGCCGTGAAGTCATGTTTCTTAATTATACTTTAATGGCTCTGCAGAAACCGCCTTTCTTCAGCTAGCCATTGAGAACTGCCAGTGCCACATCTATTTACAGTTTTTGCTCTCAAACTACGGTTGTCATGGCAGCGTCTTCTATTTTTAGACTGATGTTTAAATGTGTTGAAGTAAGAGAAAAACTGGCTTCTTTTGTCCGTGGTTAGCATGATTTAGTAGTTCTGCTCTAATGGCTGTCCTCTGGTGACAAATGTGCTCTTTGGAGACCATGCTGTCGTGCACTGCGTGTGGGGTTAGCAGTGTGCACTATGCTGGACCCCTGAAAGCCAGTATGCTGGCTGACTGTACTGTACGCGTAGGAGACACTCAGAGGAATTGGCTCTGCTTTGCTATTTTTGACTGATTCATGCAGGTGGTCTGTGGGATCCCCAGTGCTATTATGGAGGGGGGTGGGGGGTCGTCATGTGTTTGAAGGAGTGCAGTATTCCGTGGGGAAGCAGTGGAGGGTCGATTCAGAGTGGATGGAGGTAGCAGCAGGTAAAAGTACAGTAGACCCTCAAGGTCTTTCCATTCCCTTCTTGTCAGCTCTCTCTCTCTCTCTCTCTAACACACAGACGCACACACACACACACGCACGCACGCACGCACGCACACACACACACACATGCACGCACACACACACACACACACACACACACACACACACACACACACACACACACACACACACACACACACACACACACACACACACACACACACACACTGCACACATGCATGTACATGAAAATGCACTGGTGTGTATTGACTCAGGGTTGCTTCAGAGAAGGATGCTCAAAAGAAAAGTAGCCTGAGATAGAGTGGAGATGTTAATGTCTGCAGGATGCTAAAAGCAATATCTGACATAGTTTTACACCAGAGATATCCGTGCATATAACTTCAGCATAAAACCTTCATATAATAAAACAGATGAAGAATAAAATAAGACAAGTACTGTACTAGTGGATGAAAACAGACAGGCATGCTTTACTGCAAAAAACAGAGGATGGTTATGTTTATTTGAACATTTTCACTGGTTTATTTGGCTGTGATCAATATCATCATTAAGGAGACCATCTTAGGCACCTGCACGATGTCATATTCTAAGGTGATTATTTTGCATAGAGCAATTGTAAATATCATTTTCAACTACAAAACACAGAACGTTAGTATTCTCTGTACAAACACATTCAGTTATTGATGAAAGTATTTACAGTAAGTGTTTAAATTACAGGTATTTGTCAGACTCTGGCCTGTTGGTGAGGACTAAGACTTTTTTTATTTGATCTTCACACATTTCATTTGCTGTCTGTGTGCTGTGCTGTGCTGTGCTGTGCTTTCCCCAGCTCTGTGTCTCTCCTCGGGGGTTTGAGCTCAGTCCAAGAGTAAGACAAATGGATGTCTGTTCACATACCTACAAGCTGGGGCAATAAGACTTCCTCTGGTGGACAATACTTCTTGGTGAGGAGAAGAAAACAAAAAAAAGTAGGTGTGTTGAGTTAGCGTTTGCACACCCAGCTGCTCGTGCTCTACACCATCAGCGGCAGTGGATAAAGGACACCGTGCTGTGCTTCGGAGAGCCAGATGGTTTACTGAGGTTCAAATCTCATGTGAGAGACTGAAGTCCAATGGTATCCTGTCATTTTCACTTAAAAGGAATTAAAATAATGCCGGTGCATCTAATATAAAGATAACATTTTTTTTGTATCATGCACGTATACACATATTCAAGGCCTGCTTATCCTGAGATTATCCAATCTGGTTATTGATGCGAGCAACATGGAATACAAAATCTGGGCATTGCTTTATTTCACAGAAAACAAGAATAATTGAAAGAGAAGGGGAGAGAGAGAACGAGAGAGAGAGAGAGAAAGAGAAAAGTAAGAAAATCAAACACCACCACAAAGTTCACAACATGATGCTCGCTGACTGGGATGTGCACTTTCATTAAGCTTCTCAGGGAAGAAAAAAGACAGAAAGAGAAAAAAAAACGAGGAAAAAACAAAAGCGTGTTGTCTCAACAGATAGCTTGGAGGGTGTGTTTAAAGTGTCGAATGCAGTCAGTGAACCACAGCCATATCTTCTGTAATGCTCTTTCTACTAGGTACTGAGCTTGCCTCCTCTGGCTGAAGGCTTTCTGATGTAAACTGCACTGGCCAGTCCAAAACTACTATCCTTAGATGACCAACCTCCCTTTGAGGATGCGTACTCCCATAGCATCTAACTAAAGAGGTGATTAATGGCTAAACGGAGCTTAAAGTATGTGTGTGTGTGTGTGCGTGTGTGTGCGTGTGTGTGTCTGTGTGTGCGCCGGGTATGGGTGGAATTGGGGTGGGGTGGGCGGTAGGTCAAGGTTACTATGTCAATTTCACCCATGAGTGCGTTTTTTTTCCCAGGGATGCTCATGTCCCCAAACATCTTGATCCTACCATCAGTCTTTTGATTTGAAATGCATCCCCTATTAAAGACTGTACAGAGGAGGTGTGGAAGGACAGGGAATGAGAGTGTGTGTGTGTGTGTGTGTGTGAGGGGGGGGGGGATCAGGTAGAGAGAACGAGTGAGAGAAAGAAGGAAATCAAGAGAGAGAGAGAAGCCATGCAGAGATAGGGGGAACAGAGTGTGCACAAAGAAAGAGAGAGGGGAGAGAGAGGGGAGAGAGAGGGGGGAGAGAGAGAGAGAGGGGGGGGAGAGGGGAGAGAGAGAGAGAGAGGGGAGAGAGAGGGGAGAGAGAGGGGGGGAGAGAGAGGGGGAGAGAGAGAGGGGGGGAGAGAGAGGGGGGAGAGAGAGAGAGAGGGGGAGAGAGAGAGAAAGAGGAGCCACGCAGAGACAGGGGGAACAGAGGGTGCACAAAGAAAGAGAGAGGGGAGAGAGAGAGAGAGAGAGAACAAGACAGGTGATGAGCTACCCAGTGTATATAGGTGACACATCCCTACCACGGGTAAGTGCCTAGAACAACATCCCCAGGGACAGTCTGTCACTAAATATCTACTTAGCACTTAGCTTTCAGGCTAACCTCTGAAATGGCACTGCTGGTTTCGAAGGAAAAGGAGACAAAAGCTTGCAGATGCCTCAGAAAGGTATTAGTATTCTCCCCACACGCCCCTATTACACTCACGAGAACGACAAGACGCGCACTGATTTCATTAAGTGGCTTGCAGATTAAATGTACTCACTGGAAAGTGTGTGGGGAGGACTGCTCTCTGCTCTTCAATCAATAAGGCAGCTATTAACGAGGAAAAGAAGACGGCCGTCCCACAACACAGAGATAGGGCTGATCCTGTAGCCTGCCACTGACTACAGGAAGGAAAGGACGCAATGATCTCCGTCACTGTATCTCAGCCCGAGTGTGAGAGGAACTCCTCATCTGGATCACCCAGCCTGGGCTGTTCATTCTCTCTACCTGCTCACGGCGGACAGGCCCTGGTTTAGAGGAAGCGCCACGTGGCCTTCCCAGTGCCGGGGCCTGGATTGACATTTAATCTGGGGTCTTGGCTGGCTCCTCACAATTTACAGCCCCTGCTGATGACCCTCTTGGCTTCCCCGATGCATCACTCTGAGCACACCTGGCAGGGGCAGGGCAGGCCTGGCATGGCACCAGCTCCCAAGATTGGCAAGCGCTCAGTGAAAACTCAATAGCTCTTCTGTGTGCGAGTGTAAACTGGGCCGCGGCCAGCGCGCAGCCCGGCCCCGATGGCCAGCATTAATCACGAGGTTGGGATGGACCTGGGGGAAAATGAGCTCGTGTTTTAGGGTGAGATATGGAGGTTTCCAGCGTTAATGGTGTATGGAAGACACTTCCTGGGCATTGAGAATTGCTTACGCCTGGTCGATATGTCCTCTCTGGTGGACAGAAGGCTTTGCCATCAATCTGGTCCCAATCTTGTTTTCTTTAGGCCCTTTGTCCAGCACTTTCTCATTGCCCTCACCCCACCCTTCCTTCAGATTGACTCCCACCCCGTCCTGATACACTTAAATGCGCAAACTCGTTTTATCCTATACAACTCATCGAAATGATTCATGATCAGAAAATGCCTTACAATCTTTGCTTCTCAGGAGAAAACAGGAGTGTACTGTGTCCAGAAGTTTTGCGTCGCGTAAATCTAACGCCTTAAAAGTCCTTCAAAGATCCACTGATCTTACAATCTCCACCATTGTTTGGCCACGATTTCCGTGATATCTAGGACAAGCAATAGATGGCCTGTAACCATGTATGACATATCATTTGTAACACCATAACTAACCTAACAGCTTGGTGACACGAAGGGGTAACGCATTCAAAAACGAAACGAAAAGAAAAAGCTCAGCCAATAAGTAAAAAAGGAATAATCATCAAATGAACAAGCAGGTGTCAAGCCACTGTGGGGTCTGCTGGAGTTAATACTATTCTAGTCAGTAAGAGGCCATAGAGACAGAATCATTCATCCCCGTCTCTTGTCTAGACTGTGTCACAAAACGAAAAAAAAAAGAGAAAGAATAAAACACATGCATTTAAATACGATGTCCTTCGCTGGTGAAACATCAGCTGAATTGCTGTTCAAGCTGTTGTATTGTTGATAGCCATGCAGTTCAAAGATCCTGTACTTGACCCAAAGTCCGCAACGACTCTGAGTACTGTGCAGCCTCCACTGGATGACACCTTGGTTTGTTTACGTTCCGTGTGAGCCGACCTGATTTAAAAAGGACAACGAAGTGATGGATAATGAGCTGCATTGTGGGTAGAAAAACAGACCAATGGAGACTTAATGGATAGTATTCAGTTCCCGCTTAGTCCTGTTGTGGCGTCCTCCCTGGTTTTATATCATCACATTTGAATAATAGGAAACGGTCAGATGTTCCTCAGATGAACTGGCGATGTTTTATATGTGAGCACTTCAAAAAACAAACAACCCTCCCCCCGCCAAAACAAACAAACAAACAAACAAAAACAAACAAAAACAAACACAGAGATTCTTTATATTCCATCTCTGGAGACCGCTTGAAAGATTGTTTTTTCATTAAATCCACACGCTTGTTCTTGGGGGAGGGGTGGGATGGGGGTCCTTGACGATAAACCAAAAAACAGGTTAAAAGATTAATGTTGCTGAGATAATCTGCCACAATTCTTGTTCAGTGTTTTTTTTTTACTTGTCAACATATGATTTGATTTCTCTCCTTGGAAATATTTGACCATATCCACACAGAGAGATTTATTTCCTTTGTTACTCAACGTCTCCGAGAGAGAGAGAGAGAGAGAGAGAGAAAGAGAGAGAGAGAGAGCGTGTGAGAAAGAAAGATATAAATTCACGCCAAAGCGAAGAGGATTACACATCTTTAGCCTCCATGGTATCTTTCGATAAGTAAACCACCCAGTAGACCATGTTGAACGCCCCAAAGGACACTGGGAAGAGGATGCGTGCATATTTGTCGATCTTGCTGGTGCCCCCCAGGACAGGAGCGCTCTGCTTGGCCTCCATCTTACCCTGGATGTGCTCCAGCTTGGGCCCCAGAAGGCTCTGGAGGGAGCTGGGCCCCCCCTGGGCACTGGGTCCCATACGCCCCCCCACGGTCGGGGTGGAGGGTGGGGCGGGTGGTGTGCTTTTGGAGTTGGAGGCTGGGGCGACTGCTGTGTTGGGAGCGGAGGGAGCGAGGGTGTTTGAGCTGCCGGTGGCCCCGCTGTTGGAGGAGGGTTGCCGAGCGCCGGTCGTCACGGCGCTGTTGTTGCCGCCGCTGCCGCCGCTGCTGCTGCTGGCGGAATCGGCTCTCTTGGAGTCACTCTTGGAGTCGGAGTGGGACGATGAGTTGTTCAGACGTTTCCTCAGGTTGCCGTTTGTGTCAGAGTTTTGCTGTGGAGGAGAGGGGAGGAGACACAACTGCATCACCAAACGGGTTAAAATACTGTCAGCAGCCCTTCTCCTCAAGGTCCAAGTGGTCTTAGGTTAAAGTTGGTAAAGCGGACATGATGCCTAATCCTAATTAACATATAACATAATTCTAATGTTAAAAAGTCTGAAGAACTACCCGCCAAATTATTCTAGCACTTATGAGTTAGAAGAATATTCCATTGAGATTTGTTCCCTCAATTAAATAAAGCTGCTCCTCCTAAAATTCAAGTTACCACGTCCTGATGGCAGATCGTGCATCAACATACCAGCCTTCAGTCTTAAAAAGGAGAAACCAGATACAGTGGGGAAAAAAATCAACTATGCCTCTGGTAGGTCAGCAATCAAAATGAACTACAATCTTTAAAACTAAAGCTGCCACGTTTTACTATTTCATGTGGTCTTTATAAAAAATGCAAGCCTAACAATATACATAGGACGATATGCACGCATAAATAAATATTGAATCATTACTTTAAAAACAACATATACAAGGATTACCTGAACACAGCTAGGAAGAAATAACTATTAAGGCCATCTGATGTCATTGCTTCTGAAGAGACTACATATGTGAAGTATTTTCACTTTGTTTGTTTCATCTATTACTTCATTACAAAGAAGTATGTTCTGAAGTTTCATTTATATGCTGACAATGGTTTCACCCGAAGTGACACACATGTGAGATGGAGCACAATAAGTAAGTAAACAAGTAACCAGTTGATTAAGAAAAAAATATGTTTAACTTTCATCATAAGAGGATTGAGAGTGATAGAGAGAAGAGATCTCACTACTCACTGACTTGTCCAAAAAAAGGAGCGATGCATTGAGAAATTAAGAGGACCAGGTACACAACCCTGTGGAACCCCAAAGGCAGGATTGAGTGAGAAGCTGTAGGGGGCTATATGGAATAGGAATCAGTGGACAGGTGGCATGATGGCTG
>NC_045157.1:5054063-5066563 GCF_900700415.2 Clupea harengus
ACACACACACACACACACACACACACACACACATGCACACATATATAATAATATACCATTACAAATATAATACAAAAAAATCAAAGCACTCATTTGTTTGTACATGTTTCACCAGTACAGCACCCAGTACAGCATGATGTGTTTGCACCTGACCTCAAAGGAAACTCCCCAAAACTCCTACCTCATTGTGTACAGGATGGTGCCGTTCTTCATGATCCGGAACAGCTTGTTTGGAGCTGTCATGTTGTGAGCCACAGACCTCTTCCCATTTCTGAAGAATGTGTCCGGGGTCCACACTTTAGTCACCATGAGATTGTTGAGCCTCAAGATCTCAATAGGGCCCTCATACTTCAGTCTCCTGTCCACCCACGTTTGACGAAAAAACACATCCATCGTGTACTCCTATCGATACCGAAAACAAACAAACAAACAAACAAAAAAAACATTGGACATTTCCCACCACATTTAGTCTTTCATCAGATTTTGATCTGTAATGCTGAACAAATCCTCCAAACTTAGGACATGAGACCACGGACTGTAGTGCTGATTTAGGACATGAGACCACGGACTGTAGTGCTGATTTAGTAAATCTTCCTGCAGTGACCAACGCTACTAAGCCCTGGCCCCGGAGTGTTTTTGGCCGGCTTGCTCACTAACCTCCTTAGCAGCATCTGTCTCACCATGATTACATCATGCGCTACCAACAAGCAGCCGAAAGCCTCAGACCACTCACAAGCATGCACCAATAGGTGCCAGGTGAACCCTTTTCAAAACACACATATCTGAAGGGCCTTTAACCCTGTGGAGGGATATTTCGTTTTTGTCACTATGCCTTTAAAGCCCTGCAAGTTTTTGTCCTAGTCATAAAAATAACACCCCCAGGAACCTTTAATCGTCTACATATATTCCAGTAGGGCATCAATGTTTTTAGTTAGAGGAAATATACAAAAACATCAAGGCATGTCAGACTACCTAAAAAAAGTCAAAACAGAGGACTGACAGACTACAAACTAGATGCACGTGTATGGCTACCCCTTCCTGTCCAGTAAACTTTTTTATATGTTCATCACATTGATGTTGATTACAGCTCTGCAGTAAAGCTCCATGTTCTGCAGGATGACTTACCATTTCAACATCAGAAACTGGTCCGAAGCTGGTGACGTAGATATCAGTCTTCACCTCCGTCACCGGACCTGCCAATAGCATTTGGTCGTTACTATTGCACTCCTACACATAGCATTTTCAAGAAGAACGTCTTACTTACTGGCATGTCTAAACCAGCAGAACTTCAGGCCTCTCCTTTTCTCTGCTTTGTGTAACTTGATTCAGCAAAAGCAGGTCTCTCCAAAGCCACTACATGTGCCACTTCGAACTCCTGCATCAGGGAGTTTTTAACATGCTATATGAAATGAAATGAGTATAATAGATCTGGTGGTGCCTCAGGAAGAATGGATGGCACTTATTAGACATCTAATTAATGAACATACAGGCTTTTACATTTTACCCATTCTACATTTCTTTAATTTTTCAATCTGCAAATGAGCTCATAAACTCTGGGTACACTAGGCTTCTATGGGAGCATACCTCTGAGTTTCTGGTATACAATTTGACCCCGTTAAAGGAAGTCAATTAAAATCCAAATGCCTGATAACATCCCCCATTTAGTGTAATTGGCATACCATCCAACTCACTTTTTGGTGGTCTGTTTTTTCTGTGGTGTGATTATAAAACCATTATCATGCCAGACCTCGGTAGAAATCTAATGATAGCTTACTATGATATATTTGCTGAGTAACAGGCTAAAATGACTTGTAATCCCAAATGCTTAAACGCTGCTCCTGCATGCGACGTGGTCATCTAATAGCTTGCTCTGCCTCCCAGGCGTTTATATAATGGAGTGAAAATAGTTAACGGGGTTTAGTATATAAACCCTCCGGGGATGTAAGCCGATCATCTATGCACACATCGAAGGTTCAGTTCGGAAACTGAAGGCGCCCGGAGTGCAGTCTTTTGATGGTGTCGTACTGTGAAATCGTAGGCTACATCTTATACCATCTATAAATCATTTTTCACATTTCTAGAGGAGAGATAAGTTGAGATATTTATTTATCTTTGCACATATTTTAGGACGGTAACTGCGAGTGTGGGCGGAGGTTGTGACTGCCCACACACACACACACACCAAAAAGAACATCTGCACTCTTCCTACTTACATTGTGCATTAAGCGGCTTTTTTTTTTATCAGATATTACATAACAAAATTCGCTTAAACATTAAAAGGTATTGGTGTAAGAGATTCTTCTGAGTATCAAATCAAAGCTGGTATGAGAGGAAGCAACTGTTACTTGGGGATTAATTCTTGAAAAAAAAAACAGAATCGCCTTTCAGTAAAGAGTCTGAATTTTTAGGATGCGCATTGACTCAAAATGCTAGAGAGCAACATGTTATGGCTATGTCCTCACTAAGAACAAACAATAGAAAGCAACCCAGCCTATGTGATACCAGAGTGAAACTCTTCACTTACTTTAGCACCTTGTATCACTTAGATGAGTGCTGTCACCAAAGTACATACCCCCGAATCCAGGTCGAAGTCTGTTGTCGTAGCCATCCAGAAGACTATCTAAAATTCTTGTAAAATTCTCAGGGTATATTTTATCATCCTTTTTGGGCTGGCCAGAGATTCTCCTTATACTGCAAAAAGAAAACAGCCACACTAATGCCATTTATTATCAGAACGCACTTGCCGAATTTAGGCTATTGTTGGTGATATGAATTTATACAATGTTTGAATTAAGTAATATTGAGGATCCAATATTATCCTCTTTTCGGTGCCTTAGGGAAATGGGATGTAGCTTATCCATACGAACTTGTGATAGAGTGAAGGGTCCTAAAATGCAAGGTAGTGAAAATATCTTTGGGTGATCCTCGAAACTCACCAAGCAGTCACGAAGAGTAAGTACAAGAGAGTAGAAACGCAACTTGGATACATCGCAGTCACCATCTCCTTCTTGACAGAGACCATCTTTGCATGCCATACTTTAAGCCTCTTCACATTTCCCCTCGCCAAATGTCTTGTCCCGAGAAGAGATTACAGCCGTGAGCAAGTGCGGTCGAACGGCGCTGAAGGAACCACCGGCATAACCATCTCTGCGCTCCGTTTCCATCGGCATAGAAACCCTTGTCAGTTGCGCATCTGATCACACACCTCTTAGGTAGCTTGTTGAGTAAATCCACACCAGAAACGCTCTTGCTGTAAAGACCCGTTAACAGACATCCTTCAAACTCACCGTTTTCTTGAGAGATAAAAAAAAAACAGACGAACAGAGTAGCCGAGTTGAACTTGTGCTAGTGCTGCGCGCGAGGTTTCATGCCTACACTAGGTTGTGAGTCCTTCGCGCAACAGATCCAGTTCTCACACTAGTAGTGCAACAACGGGGGGAATAACCAGCGTGTGGGTTTGAAGACGTTGTCTGTATAGGCTACTACGCCAGAAGTGTTAGATGTTTGAGAGAGAGAGAGAGAGAGAGAGAGGGAGGGAGGGAGAGAGAGAGAACAGATTATACAACTGAATGTCTTTGGAGTGAATCAAACGTGTTATAAAGGCACTGGCCACACATTAAGGTAGGAGAACTGATTACGATTCACTCCCCTGTTCTTGGGAAAACTTTGTTTATACCTTAGAAGACAGACATACCCACAAATCTGCACATGTGCATTTGGACCCAAATTTGGCCCTGCATATTTAATGTGGCTTATGTTCAAACAATAGTGATTGTGAGTGATTTTAAACAAAAGCGTTCAGTGCATCTGTTTCATTTGGGTCAGCCATTGTTCAGAAATCTAAGCATACGCACATGGACACTCAGGTGCGTGCACACAGACACACACACACAAACACACGCACACATACACACACACACAGTTTTACAGTCTCCCCACTCCTTATGTACATCCATCCCTCTCACATTCATCCTCTCTCTCTCTCTCTCTTTCTCTCTCTCTCTCTCTCTCACTCTCTCTCTCTCTCGTTCTCTCTCTCTCTCTCTCTCACTCTCTCTCTTTCTCTCATTCAGGTACAGCCCCACTGTACACTAAATGGGGCAAGTCACATGCTGCCTGACAGATTTCTCAGCACCTGGGATGGGAACAAAGCCCTTTGGAGTGAGTGGGATTGCTGGCTGGCCAAGAGGAGGTGTGTGTGTGTGTGTGTGTGTGTGGGGGGGGGGGTGCAGCCCACCTCCATGGGAGGCGCGGTGTGTTCACTCACCTCCCGTGCTGCTTGCCCGTTTGATTTGGCCAATCCAAAGCCCCTCTCCAAGGTGATTTGGCCAATCCAAAGCCATCTCTCCAAGGTGTTTGATGCCACGGCAACCATGGGGATGCACCACTGAGACCTGCTTTCTTAATCCTATAAAATATGCCATCTGTCAAATTCATATTCAGAGGTAATACAGAAGAGATTTGGCCAAGAAAGTCGCTCTTAATAATTTCACTACGGCCAGCCAGTGGGGAAAACCAGATCACAAATATGTGTCCATTTAAATATAAATAATTGTTTGACATTAATGATAATTGTTTAATACTTTTAAATAGTTTACATTGACCCTAGGGGATCAAGTGGAAAGGGTTATGCTATAGCTCCTCTGTACACACATACCTCATACAAACACACACACCTCATACAAACACACACACCTCATACAAACACACACACCTCATACATACACACATACCTCATACATACACACACACCTCATACATACACACATACCTCATACAAACACACACACCTCATACATACGCACACACCTCATACATACACACATACCTCATACAAACACATACACCTTATACATATACACATACCTCATACAAACACACATACCTCATACAAACACACACACCTGAAGTCTGAATTTACACTTTTACAATGTACAGTAGGCAGATTATTTCAGGAGAGAGCACCTGTCACCCTCTCCCTATGTACCTGTGTGTGTGTGTGTGTGTGCGTGTGTGTGTGTGTGTGTGTATGTATGTGTGGACACACCGTTTATGTTAGTGTGAATACAAACATGAGAGACATCAATTACAGTGGTAGTTCCTAAAACAGTTTTTTTTACCCTATGGCGGGAGGGGACAGCAAAGATAATTACCCCTTCAATCTCTCTCTTTCTCTTTCTCTCTCTCTCTCTCTCTCTCTCACACTCTCTCTCTCCCGCAATCAGTCTCATCCTTCACTCTGGCATTGAGTATGTTCATTAGTAGAGCAAAGAAACAGATTTGAGACTAATTCTGTGTTTGAGACGTGATGGAGTGAGAGTCTGCAGCTGATGGAGGACACAGGGCTGTGGGGTGCTATCAGGAGCCTTGGTGTCCTACTTGGGTTCTCAGTAGACCACATATAGCAAGTAACATGGGGACTGAAAAACACATACGTGACAAACACGATTACACTGTAAAGGGTCCGTATTTAAGCTTTACTGATTTAAAATCTGTAAGTTAAGTCTTCACTTTAAGTATGGTTTGTGGTATGATTTGACTTATTTACTAAGATAAACTTTTGTTTGAAAAGACCTAGCAAAAATTATGTTATTAAAATAAAAAAAATGAATTACAAAATTAAAAGTTATGTAGTCGAGACAGATGCAGATGCAGAATTAGTGGTAGTCATATCCACTGTTTTAGAAGAGCACATCATCGATAAATCAATGTTAACCAGGGCTGAAAAAGTATTCTGCAAAGTGTAACATTAAAATGGACGGCAATTTTTTATGCTGATAAACTGCGGTTCAGAAGCCACGGTGACAGCAATGTTTTTGCATCCGAGCGTTTAGAGAACATCACAGAGACATCAGAAAAGCATTAACCTCATTGTGCTCTGCCTGGCGAAGAAGCACTTTTTCTTTATTGCACATGGGGTTATTGACGGGAGGCCTTGCAGCGGGCTTGGCAAATGAGACTAATGACTCAGAACCGTGAGTCAAGCTGTGTAGTAATCAAATCTCACCCAAGAAAAAGGCATTTGAGAGGAACAGGGAGACAGGGAGGAGAACTGGTGGAAGGCAAAATGCTCCGCACTTCGATGTGTTATTCCTCATTCATTGTGCGGTAGCATTAGAGAGCGGATGCGCTTTCAGTGGGCAACGGCATTAGTGAGCAGATGCGCTTTCATTGAGCGTTTTGTGTGAGAGTGCTGGTGTGCTTCTTCACTCATAGTTCATTAACTGTGGAGAATGACCTCCAACATTTTGAATCAAACTAAGATGGCTCCCTCTTATAACAATTAAGAAATTAGAATAAAAAAAAAAATATTCTTTAGCTTTAAACTAGTTTAATGATAACACTTGCATGGCTTATAGCAGGGGCATTTTACAGAAAATGTGCCATAGAAGGAATTAATTCAGTTTTTATGGGACCACTTTGCAGATTTTAGTACCCGGAGCTTGTCACACATTTCAGCAGATTTAAGCCAAGGAAATAGGGCATGGCGAATAGGGCTTCTTGCCACTCCTTACCCACTGGTGTGTGGGCAAAACTTTTCCAAAGCGCTGCCACCATTCCATTCCTGCATCATAAAACTGGCTGGAGCGTCTTCCTGTCAAGAAGTCAACAGAGCAGACAAATGTGCACCAGAAGAAAGGTTAGCCGGCTTCGCAACAGTGTCTGTGCGTGTGTGTGTGTGTGTGTGTGTGTGTATTTTGTGGATCTTTTCCCTCTGCTCAGCAAAAAAAGCCCCAGCAAAGTGTGGTGGATACATCTGCTCCTGCTGGTGGGGGGTGAAGTCTGTGATGGCGATGACTAAGGAAGTGATGCAGGAACCCACTGTGATCATGTTTCCATGATACCCCTCCGGTGTGAGCAATGAGATGAGAGGGAGAGAGAGAGAGAAAGAGAGAGGGGAGGGGAGAGGGGGATAGAGAGAGATGGGGGAAAGAGAGAAAGAGAGAGATACAGGGGGAGGGTGAAATGACAAGTCAGAGAGAAGTGTATGGGTATGGGTAGCCATCTCATGATGAGATGAGACTCTGTATGTCATTTTTCACACACAAGTTCACAGAGTGCCAACTGTACTGTGGGCTCAGTGAAAAAAAGGTACCACTTGCAAATGGTAGAGGGATCAGTCTTTCAGAAATCCCAGCAGTGTTTTTTAATTCACATCCGGTCTTTTAGTTCTTTCTGTTTTATGGTTTCACCTCTGCTGGAACCTCGACAGGAACCACTTAGGAGAGTCCTCAACTTAAAGAACCTTTTCCATCCAGAGAACTACTGCTAGCTGGTGGCTCATGACTCACTCCAAGAAAAGTGTTTTCATTTTTACTCAGTGAGAGGTCCTTCAGAGGTCTACGATCGACCAATCAGAGAAACCTTTTTTTTTTTTTTTTACTTTTGGGTTTACTTTGTATGTGCTTTACATCAAAGAGCGCTTCAAGAACTCCCTTTGCCTGGACATGGTTGTGCAAAAAACCCTTTCATCAAGTATATTTGAAGAACCCCTCAAAAACAACTTTCCTAAAGAAGAATCCCATCTGATTTAATTCGTCCTCCTGAAGATAGCTTCAATCTGAAGAACCTATATACAGTATGTCCTTGAGCTCCCCGTAGTAGTAAAATCACAGTGGTCGGTTTAATATGTCTATATTATCACTCACACACACACCCACACATGTATATATAGCCCTCCAAAGAGGCCCACTACCATCTATAAATCCATCAGATGGATACCATCTACAGATCCATCATACTGTCAAGAGAAGATAAAATGAAAGAAAAAAACCCTCTCTTTAGAGATGTTCCACATTTTAATCTGGTGAAAGTCACGTTGCCTGAGGTGTGATGAAGCTGTGTGTGTGTGTGTGTGTGTGTGTGTGTGTCTGTGTGTATCTGTGTCTCTGTGTGTGTGTGAGTGTGTGTGTGTGTGTGTGTGTGTGTGTGTGTGTGTCTGTGTCTGTGTGTGTGTGTGTCTGTGTGTGTGTGTGTGTGTGTGTGTGTGTGTGTGTGTGTGTGTCTGTGTCTGTGTGTGTGTGTGTCTGTGTGTGTGTGTGTGTGTGTGTCTGTGTGTGTGTGTGTGTGTGTGTGTGTGTGTGTCTGTGTCTGTGTGTGTGTGTGTGTGTGTGTGTCTGTGTCTGTGTGTGTGTGTGTGTGTGTGTGTGTGTGTGTCTGTGTGTGTGTGTGTGTGTGTGTGTGTCTGTGTGTGTGTGTGTGTGTGTGTGTGTGTGTGTCTGTGTCTGTGTGTGTGTGTGTGTCTGTGTGTGTGTGTGTGTGTGTGTGTGTGTGTGTGTGTGTATGGGGTTGTGCGCAAGTCAGCCTGCCCTTGCAGAGCTATTACACCTGCAGCGCTTCATTTCAGGGAAGATGAGGGAAGGATCATTTGAAGCAAAACTCATTTCCCCCCCCTGTCATATAGGGGAAGCCTCCACACCCTCCTGCTCAGACATGGGGACGTGTTCAGTCGGTCCATCCAACCTGAGAATGGACTGTAGAGCTGACTGTATGCTTTGATGCTGCGACTCAAAGGGCTGGCTACAGGAAGGATGGGAAGCCGGTTGGCAGCTTCCCACACTTCACTGTTGCTCATTCCAGTGGGATCGATCAACGAGCGAAGAGCCAGTTTTTCCCTTCCCTGCGTTTTGGTGAGATGAATGTTTTTGCAGGCTGGGGGGGGGGGGGAGAGTGCAAGTGGAAGAGGGAGAGAGAAACAGGTAGCGAGAGACGGAGAGAGAGAGAGAGAAAGAGAAATCTCTCCTCTCCTGAACACTCCATTAGCCTCAGGGCAAATGTTTTTCCAGCGAGAACGCCTCTCTCTCCCTGGATCTCGCACTGGCGGTGGACTCCGGGGACGCGCATGAAATCATCACACCAAATGGCCTATAAAAGAGTGAACGCCTCATTTCCGCCCCTTGTTTAAGAAATAAATACCTGCCGCCTACATAGCGAGCGCTGCAACGGCGCAGGCGAAATGCACACGCATGTCAACACACGCATGTCAACACATGCTGCGCAGACACTCAGCACACGCTGGCTTAACGAGATACACAATCACGACACAAACATGGCGGTTTAAGGGGCCTGCCACCAGGAAGGAGGACTCTCCTCTGCCTCTGTCTGACTCCTCGGGCAACTTCACTGGTCGACTCCTTGCTTTTCTGTCACTGTCCAAAGTAAGAACTAGGTTCAGGCATCCGTACGGCAAAGTAAGGACTAGGTTCAGGCATCCGTACGGCAAAGTAAGGACTAGGTTCAGGCATCTGTATGGCAAAGTAAGGACTAGGTTCAGAAATCTGTACGGCAAAGTAAGGACTAGGTTCAGGCATCTGTATGGCAAAGTAAGGACTAGGTTCAGGCATCCGTACGGCAAAGTAAGGACTAGGTTCAGAAATCTGTACGGCAAAGTAAGGACTTGGTTCAGGCATCCGTACGGCAAAGTAAGGACTAGGTTCAGAAATCTGTACGGCAAAGTAAGGACTAGGTTCAGAAATCTGTACGGCAAAGTAAGGACTAGGTTCAGGCATCCGTACGGCAAAGTAAGGACTAGGTTCAGAAATCTGTACGGCAAAGTAAGGACTAGGTTCAGAAATCTGTACGGCAAAGTAAGGACTAGGTTCAGGCATCCGTACGGCAAAGTAAGGACTAGGTTCAGGCATCCGTACGGCAAAGTAAGGACTAGGTTCAGGCATCTGTATGGCAAAGTAAGGACTAGGTTCAGGCATCTGTATGGCAAAGTAAGGACTAGGTTCAGGCATCCGTACGGCTAAGTAAGGACTAGGTTCAGAAATCTGTACGGCAAAGTAAGGACTAGGTTCAGGCATCCGTATGGCAAAGTAAGGACTTTGGTGTGTGATGTCAATGTTTGTGTGAGTGGAGCGATCGTGCAGAGGCCCTTTAACAATGAGATTCAAAAGTGCAAAAGGAGCAGTCTTAGAGGCACACAGAGACGTGGCATATCAGTGGTGGGCACAGAGACATGGCATATCAGTGGTGGGCACAGAGACATGGCATATCAGAGGTGGGCACAGAGACATGGCATATCAGAGGTGGGCACAGAGACGTGGCATATCAGAGGTGGGGAGCTCGCCCCATGGCAGGTCACTGAAAGGGCAGCAAGATGGTGCAATCCTGTACTCAAGCTCAGTACGTGAGCTTTAAGATGGTGCAATCCTGTACTCAAGCTCAGTACGTGAGCTTTAAGATGGTGCAATCCTGTACTCAAGCTCAGTACGTGAGCTTTAAGATGGTGCAATCCTGTACGCAAGCTCAGTACGTGAGCTTTAAGATGGTGCAATCCTGTACTCAAGCTCAGTACGTGAGCTTTAAGATGGTGCAATTCTGTACTCAAGCTCAGTACGTAAGCTTTAATGTTGAACGTGCTTTACAGAAAAATCAACATAACCCTCGCCATGCTCTGAGGCGTCCTGGCTGCAACATGAAATCTTGTCTTGTCTGTACGACTCAACAAAACAATATTTATGCAATGTTTCATTGGTCAACGTTGACTTTTGGTTGATACCATCTTATAGACTCACTCTGGGAGCTCTCTTGAAGTCAATGCTACGACCATAATGTTTCATTGGTCAACGTTGACTTCTGGTTGATACCATCTTATAGACTCAGTCTGTGAGCTCTCTTGAAGTCAATGCTACGACCATAACGTCTCCTCTAGTGCCTTACCCTGGAACAGCTCATAAGCCCGACCAGATCTGCCGTGGAGTTAGCTGACCTCTGACACTGTAACCATGGTGATCTTTGGCGATCCCTGAGCTTTCATTACGCAAGTACCACAGATGCATACAGACAAAAAGGGCCGGTGCCAGTTCATTTCTTTCTTTTAGCAAGTCAGCATTGTTTATTCTTATTAAAAGCCAGCTGTTTCCTGGGGGCATTGAGGTTATGTTTTTTTCCCCTTTGCATAAGCCTCTTATGAATATTATCATTTGAATATTAATGAAAAAAGCCATATTTATTGTTTGCAAGTTTGTATACTGTATGTGTAAATAAGATTTTTTTTCCCCAGGACCTTGTAGTATCTGCAAATGGGGACCAGCAGATGAGAATGTGTGTGTGTGGGTGTGTGTGTGTGTATGTGGGTATGTGTGTGTATGTTTGTGTGCCCCAGACTTCAGCACCAAGGCCAGCTCATGGTGACTTCACAAGGCCTATCCCAACAAACCAGCACACAAAGCTTTCAACAGGAGATTTCACGCTCACTGGATGGAAGTAAGTAGTTATTTGGATAAACGAACATGAATTTGACTATGTATTCCTTAACCAAAACCCAGTAGTCCTTAGACCAATCACAACTCGGCTTTGAAATGAGAAAAGACCACTATATGTTGATGAAACATAAAAACATAAACACAAACAGCAACAAAACACAAGCAGACACAAATCATGCACACTAACGTCTTCATTCATGCAGCTACTATTACAAACATAACAAGGAAATGACAAAAGATATAAACTGGGGCATTTCCCTAGTTATCTAAAGTCTCTACATTGGTAGACTTTAGGAACCTGAAACAAACAAGAAATACACAGACTTCCAGTACTTCCAGTAGTATTTCTGTAAAGCAAACTGTACCTCCAGAAAGATTTGCCTGAGTTTCAGAGCGTCCTCAATTTGCACCAGTCAGCACCCAGAGACGTGTGTTTTTTTAGACACCGACACCTCACACTAGCACTCGTGATTGTGACATTACAGATGGCACAGCCTCAAGGGGTGAGCAAACACTAGAAATGATTTTCACACGAGACAGATAACTGTGCGCGCCATCGCAATCCAGCAAACCGAGAGTAGAGAGTCACATTCTCGTAAACATGAACGTGAAATATGTGTTCCAGTAAATTGTGTGTGAAGATACTAAACCACAATATCCGGAGCGGTTGCGTACTTGTGTACGTTTGACACACAGATCACGGGCCGGTCCAAGAGCTGTTTCCTTTACAGTAACTGTGTGCTGTGATTTTGCTTGGAAGCTCAGCAGCTTCCCCAGGGGTGGCTCCATGGCCTGGATGTTGGTGTCTCTTTTTCCAGGCGGGACGGAGCGCAGTATAAATAGGGCTGCCAGAAATAAGGAGGAGGCTCTGAGGGAGCACTCCAGAGACGGCCGGATGGATGGATGGCCACCCTCGCACACACACACACACACACACACACACACACACACACACACACACACACACACACACACACACACACACCCTCGCACACACACACACACACACACACACACACACACACACACACACACACACACACACACACACACACACACACACACACACACACACCCTCACAGCCACCACACTCCTACGCTTCCAAACGGATGGAAACCCGCGTCTTTTACAGGATGTGTATGCGCACCGAAAGGGTTGTTTTTTTTTTTTTTTTGCTGTAACTAACGAGGACAGGAAATAGAGGAGCAGGAGCCAATGGCGTGTCACGGAGCAGAGAGCAGATACATAGAGAGCCAATGGCGTGTCATGGAGCAGAGAGCAGATACATA
>NC_045157.1:5071563-5129063 GCF_900700415.2 Clupea harengus
CTACATGAAACAAATGCCATGGTGTTTCAGAGAATGTGCTATATATCCCGTACGTTGACAACCACATTATAAGGAAAAACACAGTACATTATTCAGTGGGTTCTCTTTCTTTGTTTTAAGGGAAGCGGTGCCAAGGCGGAGCGATAGTGAGAGTGGCTTCAAGCTGTGATCACTCACCACTGCCAAAGGGGTTACAAGACGGAGCAGGGGAGATAGTGTTTGGCCTCGCTCACTGTATTCTCCCTCACGATAAACATAGAGAGAAATACTGTGATAATGACCATCGCGATCAATGCCCCATTGACCAACCCGCAGGCTTATTGCATGTAACATCAGCATTATGGCTCTCTCTCAGTCCCTCTGTATCTTTTCTTTCAGTTAATATAGAAACATCACACATTGAGCTCCTCTTCTGGGGAAATTCATGACCAAAAGGTAGATGTAACCACAAGAAACTCACAGTTGGCCATTGTATGTTTTTTTTGCAGAATATCAGAATACGTAGCTTTTGACTTGTGTGGAGGGTCCTACTTTGAGAGGCATAAGATCTTGGAACAATGAACAATGGGAACTAGTCCGACCCAAAACCAGGAGAAAATAAACAGGCCCGGCGATATGTCATTTGTCGTTGAGAGCAATTTTTCTTCCAGGAAGGGAAAGCTTGCTGTATGTCAGGCATGTCCAAACAATGTGATAAGTCCTGGAGATATCAAACGTAGAATAGGAACATTTTCATTTGTCCCTCTCTGAGGTATTTGAATTCACACACAATATATAAAATCCTTACCCTCTTTCTGTCAGCCCCTCTCCCTCCCAGTTAATCCACCATTAAGAATAGAAGGACCGATAAGGATTTCAACAAAGCTAAATTCGCGTATGGAACAGAGGACAATAATTGAATATCGAGTTAAAAGCTTGGGAATAAGCTTCCTGAATCATGTTTTTAAAATGGTCTCTGGCTTATCTGCTGTCTTCTGAGGGGGTTGTTATTAAGTTCTTGGAATAGGAGAGTTTACAGTGAATAACCTGTGTGTGTGTGTGTGTGTGTGTGTGTGTGTGTGTATGCGTGTGTGCGTGTGTGCGTGTGTGTGTGCGTGAATGTGGTTGTGTGTGTGTGTGTGTGTGAGAGAGAAAGAGAGAGAGAAAAAGAGAGTGAGAGAGAGAGAGAGTTGGGGAGAGACTATACATGAAAAGGAACAGCTATAAAACCCTGATATTTAAATTCTCTCCTTCACCTTAAAGGAAACAGGCTCTTGTGACAGCAGTGACAGCAGTGTCCAGTGAGGGCAAATCAGTGGACCATGACTCCTGTTTCTTCTTTTCCCCAGTGAGCTGAAAACTGTAGTGCTGTTCAGACAGAGGCACCCTGAACACTGAGCTGGGTTACAATCTCTCAACACTGAGCTGTGTTACAATCTCTCAACACTGAGGTGGGTGAAATCTCTCAACACTGAGGTGGGTGAAATCCCTCAACACTGAGGTGGGTGCCAATCTCTCAACACTGAGGTGGGTGAAATCTCCCTACACTGGGCTGGGTTACAATCCTCAACACTGTGTTGGGTTAAATCTCCCTACACTGGGCTGGGTTACAATCCTCAACACTGTGTTGGGTTAAATCTCCTTACACTGGGCTCGGTTACAACTCTTATTTCTGAAATGGCCCTGGGCTATGTCTGGGCCGGATCTGAGGTGTATTCAAAATCGGCAAACAGAGGCAAACCTTCGAGGCAAGTGTGTTTTCTTTGAACTTTTAAAGCAGCAATAAGGAGTTCTGTTCCAAGACTAGCAAGCTAATTACCTAAAAGGCTTGCAATAACCTTGCAAACACCACCAACAGCCCAGATGACATTGATAGAAGCACACTACAACACACTAACTGGTGTCTTTTGGCAGTATAGCTGGCAATGTCATGTTGTGAAAGCTTTTCTTCCATTTTTTTCAAGGTGTTCCAGCCCGGAACACAGAACTACATTGTGCATATCCTGAATGGCTAGTGGGAAAGACAAAGGTGTTTATCTGTCCTTCACAGGACCATATCCTATCAAAATGAATTTGGGGATGGTACCAAAACTAGTGGCCTATAAAACCATATCTCAAAAAGTGTCAAATTGTTGCATAGTGTTTGAACAGTTGTGTAAACATTCCAAATTGTAACTTATAGCCCAGCGTTCATGTTTGTTCATCGAGAACTAGCTCCTCAGACTGTTTGAGTGTGTTCCCAAATGTTCGCAGCACACCCACAGTTTGAAAACGTTCCTTTGCTTGCTTGGTGTTTGCACCTCTGGGCCACGTCTAGGCTCCATTTGGCAGTTTGTTGCTATGGGGACTCAGCAGGAGCCGTTCCCATCTCTCCCCATTTGAGAGCCCGAAAGCCTCGTAGCCTGACAGCTTCACCAGGCTCGTTACTAACCAAGCCAGCGCTTCCATTTATTCTAGTCCAATCAGTGTTACATTTGAAATGTAAAAGTGAATTGTAATAAAATGTTCTATTGATTGTCATTTCTTGTGTTACATGTGACATGGATTTTTCATTTGCATTTCCTGTAGGGAAATACTAGTGTTTCCAAAGCAAATAAGTAAAAAAAAAAAAATAGTATACATATATATATATATATATTAAAAATAAATATAAAGCCTTTTATATTCTTTTTTTTCTCCTCCATGCTCTTCTTTCCTCTCTTCCAACCTGTGGACGGCTTCATGTTTTCAGGAGCGTAGCGCAGTGCTCCCTTTGATCCTTGGGCCCTGAATGTGACCTTTAACCTTCCATACATTGGTGCTGAGAATCCCAACTCCTTCACATGTGCTGTGTGTGCGCGCTCCGCAGAGGGGCCTGCGACCTGTGGATGTTCAAATTGCTCATGTGTGCTCGTGTGTGGGCTGGCGTGCCGCTTTAAGATGCACAAGGCCACGGCGAGCAGCGGTGGGAGGTGATATATCTGTCTCTGCGTGTGTGTGTGTGTGTGTGTGTGTGTGTGTGTCTCTGCGTGTTCGTGCACTCTGAGAGGGAGGAGTGGGTTTCTCAAATCAGCTGAAACATGACTGCCTCCCTCTATCCCCATCTCTTTCTCTCATTCTTCTTCTTCTTTCTCTCTCTCTCCCTCTCTCCGTTTTTCTCCCTATCCCTCTCTTTCTTTCTCCCTCGCTTTCTCTTTCTTTGTGAGCCTCTCTTTCCCTCAAACAGAGCTGAAGTCCCACACAGGCAAATAGGTTGTGTGATCCGCTGTTCGCTCTACTCTGTGATTTGACACTATTACTGGCAATTGACCCTTTTTGAAAGCTAAACCATCACTTGGATGATGATTCATTTCCATAATGCAGATGATACTAATGCACATCCTGTGTTATTGCCCCCTGGTGGATCCACATTATGATCCAAGTGATAGCTTCACGGACATTGCATGGTAAACAGCCTCTTATCACAAGGACAAGTGAACACTTAGTTATTTTTAGGCCACGTTTCACTGATAATGATGCCTGCACTGTGTTTAGATGTAGATATTAACATTTCAGTGAATGGGCAAGCACTGGTATGACGTAAAGCCTTTTCTATGTGGTGAGTACCATCGGGAGCAATGCGAGGTAGGGATGATCGTTTTGATCAACGATATCATATTGTTTTCGAGGGCTTTAATTGTTATCATTTTTAGATCTGTGGCTGTTCATAAAACAACACCTCTGGGCACCATTTTACCTATTTATTAAAAGTATACACTAGCTAACTAACTAGCTACCACATAGGCTACTATTAATGACACCAGTTTAACTAGCTACCACATAGGCTACTATTAATGACACCAGTTTAACTAGCTACCACATAGGCTACTATTAATGATTTATTGGATTGTAATTCCTGGTGCAGACTATCCTATTTAGTGAGACAAAATGCAATGCTACTAAAATAGTAGCTACTGTACATAGCCTGTCTACACGTAGGCAGAGAAGCTGACAACAGAAAATAAATTGTGGTGAAATAATGGCTGTTTATCATACTATCGGTCAATTACTTATCTTTAATTGTGATCTCTATAATCTCTATCAAACCGTCAAAGGGAGAACATTTCATTGTTACCTGTACACTCGTCTGAATGCCTGGGCTACATGTGATGTCCCTTCCAAATGTGACTGACAGCTGCCTATGCCAGAGAGAGGTGGAAGACAGGGGAATGGCATGGTTTTAAACTGATGGGTCGCGATGACTGTCTGAGGGGACAAGATGTACACACGAAAAATTCCTTTTTTCATTAATTGTAACGTAAGGACATTATTATTATGCATCATAGCATCTGACATGAGCCTATGGTGTTGTAGTATACAACAATTCATCTAGTATGGGGTAACATATGGCTTCATGAAGAGCATTTGGTGAATAAACAACATTTGACATAAGACATCAGAGCCATCATCAAGAGGTATTTTATTGTAGAAGTTTATATACACTGTGATACTAACCCTAGCTCTAACGGCTTATACAATAACATCGTAATGCTTTATGAGTGCAGTCATTACTTTGTATAAGTAGATATATAGACTTACGTCAATCGTTATGAAGCAATTTGAATACTTTATAACCCTTTATGAATGGGTTTATAATCCTTTATGGATACTGTGTTCAAGGAAAGTTTGACTAAATTCTCATGTGTAGCAGTAGACTGGCATCTCCCATGCACATGGTCAAATGCTTCAACCCTGACACATCTGACCCCGGTGCAGCCGCCCCTCTCTGAACATGAAGGTTAGGGTAGAACAGAGGCCAACATGTCAGTGCTTTGCTGTGTAACGTGAACTCAATGATGCCTCGTACTTTTAGGCTTTTAGCCTACCGACCCATGAGTTACGAAGGTGGACCAGTTACAATAGCACACGAGAAAGAAAAATACATAGTACATAATACAATAGTCATGGTTGTGAATTTGTTATGGGAACCTCAATGTGACCCTTTTGTTCACAAAGACTGGGAGATTTTTAGAGACTGATCCTCTTAGTTTCCTTTCTTCTGCTGCAGTCCCCCTCACCCCCAGACTAAGCTATTTCTGGGCACAACCTGCCTTAGCTGCGCCGGGCAGCCACCGTGGAGCTGAGGTGATCTGGTGCCTCTGAGAGTGTTTTCTGGTGACACCGTGACAAGCCTGTGCCTGTCAAAACACCCAAAGGGGGGTGTCTGTCAGGCAAACGGTCCCCGCAGACTGTGCTCTCCTCCACTTCTTAAGAGGGGATTAATGAAAGTGTGAAGACGCTGTGACAGAGGGGGGTAACAGCAGACTCTGAAAGGGCTGCAAAGGGAGTTTTTTTTTTATCTGTACAGAGTTTCAGGGCACACACACACACACAAATGGTGCCACGCAGGCTGAATATGGACTTTTACTGGGTCAAATCATTTGAACACGTTGACATACTACTCCGGGCTATTTGTAGAGGCCGTGCTCATGAGTCACACTCAAACACAGGACTGTCCACGTGTCATGGATACCCCACTTCTCAGCGCTTCATCCTCGTTTTGACTGACAGCCTGTGAGGAACGACACATTTTATTCAGCTTGATCTCCGTCCACAGCAGCGCGTCGTCGGGGGGAAGATGCAGAGCCGGCGACGAAGAATGACAGGAGTTACCTCCAACCCTCCAATCATCGGTGTGACCTTGGAGTGCGGGGACGCTTCCTGTGGTCCGTGGGAAAATTTCAGCACCAGCGTCTCCCCGCAGAAACAAGCGGCTGATTGCAGCCGCAGGCCTGTCACGCTCACTCCATTAACCCAGCATACAGGGAGGGACTTGTTGTCATTTTGTTTCCCCCCCCCCTATCTGATTTGTTTTGCTTCTTTTTTGCTGCGATCATTCCGATGAAATGTCCTCATTGACCTTACGTGTTGCCCAGTTTGTCCGATGATGCTGAAACATCTTGGGCATGAGAACAGAAAAACCAATCAAATGCTCATCATCATGCAAGGTGACCTTTGCATGATATCACCTGCAAATGTTACATGGTAGCACACGTCTGTGTATAAGACATGCATTAAACATCATGTAAATATCACAGCATATGTGCTGACCGTAGCTTGAATTGGGCAGCTAGGCTGAAGGTTCATTTGCAGAAAATGGTGTGGCATTGACCTGCATTTTAAGAAATCTAGGCTCCCAACGCCCCTGGGATACTTAGGCATAGCCCGCTCTTTGCGTCATTAAAAAAAAGAGGCTCATCAGCTCCTCCCCCCCCCCCCCCCCCCCCTAAGAGAGTCTTCTCAATGGAAACAAATCTTGAGAACAGTCTGGGGAGAGCAGTCATATGCGATGGGCCCTGGGGTACTAGAGAATGTCATATCAGAACACAGAGGGTGCTGCTGAAAAGAAAAGAAAGACGGAGCTTGATAGAGACTTAGACATTCACTGGGTTAGTTGAAGTATTGTTCCACGAGCAAGTCAAACAAACAAACAAAAAAATCTTTCCATTGAACAGAATTTCCAAATAGCACTTCCAAAAGAACAACACAATGGGAATGTGGACAGGTTTACACATTCACACCCAGGAGTGGTAAATATCACAACATAATTAAAACCGCTCCCCTCAAGCACAGCGAGCGCAGGGCAGGGAGTGCAAGGTGAACATATAGATTGGGGAAATGTGTTTGCAGTGGATGCTGGGAGAGATTGAGCGCACCTCAGATTATTGGAGTTTCCCGGAGCTCCTGGGAGAAACTCTGATTAGGGCCCATGCTAAACGACCTATATACAGAGGAAACGCTGTCTGTCTTTGATGGCTCTGTGCGTTCCAGCTTACGCGCCGTGCTAAAATAGAACTTCGCACGCTACCACAGGGGGCCTCCTCCCCAGCCCAACCCAGTCGCAGGCTGCCTGTGCTAAACCATGTCATTGGCGCATGCCTTGTGGAAAAGCCTCGAGCAAGAGGAATTACACAATATGAGGTTTCAATTACTTCATTTTTATCAGTTTTCCCGGCGTCATGTCGGGACAAAAGAAGCTAATAATGTGGGAATTATTTATTTCATTTATTTAAAAAAGAGAATTATTAATTAGTCATGGCTTTTTTTGAATGAAGTAATTGGGAAAATGCTAATTCTGCACACACTGTTCAAAAACAGGGAAATGGTATTTGCTAGTTGTTTCTGCATACATATGTCAAAAATGATTATGTCCACATAGGCAGCATGTTAATTTTAATGTGCTAACACGCAGTTAGTAAAATCTGGGCTTCAGCAAAGGACTGTGGATAATATAAATCGACATTTGAATTCATATTTTCACCACAGCTGAGTTCTCTGTTGCTTTTCTCTGCCACGCACAGTTAAAGCTCACTATGCTCATGTTGTTAGAAAGGTGATTTGTAGAGGAGAAATGTTAATGATTCTCTTCAGAGGCGGATGGAAATTTGTTTGTGTGATATCTTCAAAGAGCTTTGTCCTAGCCTGAGGAGAGAGCAGAGAGAGAGAGGGAGAAAGATCCAGAATTAACGCTCGCTGTGGGGAGACCAGCACAGACAGTCTTTGATAACAGATTTGCCTGTATTTTTAGGGATGGTGATGATAGAATCTCGTTCTGGCTACATCAATTTGCTAAAATGCCCAGTAACCCAACAGAGGTTAAGCACCACAGGTGTTTTCCTCACATCATGTTTTTTTTAAAGATTCACTCTTTAACCCCACCCCCTACCAACTAAAACATTAACACATTGAACTAATTCTCTTTGCGGTCATTCGAGGCTCAGACAATCCACAGCTATCAGGATTTGCATACCGCTCTTGCCCGGCCATTCTGCAATCCATTTTTTTTCTTTTTCTCCAGGGGGGTCGGGTGGTTTGACAGCTTAATTTAGCTGTGATGTCCCTCCGGTCTCCACTGGAGGTGACTTCACAAATCTTTGAAAAGCAGGGAAAAGGGTACGAGCAAAGCACACCCGCGGGCCACCGATGTGGAGGATGAATTAGGCTGGTGCTAATGAACGCCTCTCCTCTTGGTGAGCGCTAAGTGAGTAACAACGCACACCAAACCTACTAGGGAGTCATGCCTTTGCTCGTTAGTGGGCCTTCCGTGTGTCTGTCTGTGTGTGTGTGTATGTGTGAATTTACTCTATGCGTGTGTGTGTGTGTGTGTGTGCTACTCTATATGAATGTGTTTGCACTTGTGTGCAGCATGATTTTAGACATTAATTGTGTTTAGGGGTGTGCCTCTGTGTTTGAGAGAGCTTGTGTGGGACAATACGTGCAGCCCTAAACTTGAATACATGTGTGTTTTTGTGTGTGATTATAGTCTACATTTGTCTGCATTTCCCTCCTGTGTGTGTGAAAGTGTGTGCGCTGGAGTCTGAGTCGCGTCCAAACTTGTCTCAGTAATGTGGGAAATGGGCTTCACTCTGTGGAGACCTATCGTGTCATGTGCCATTGACTGTGATAATGAGCGTCATTTATTTTGTCATTTGCCTGTGAGCTCTGCACCAGCCCCGGCAAGAGATGGTCTGCCTCCTGTCTCTCTGTGCACAGCCAAGGAGGGAGTGTGGTGTGTGTGTGTGTGCGTGTGTGTGTGTGTGTGTGTGTGTGTGTGTGTGGGGGGGGGGGGTCCCCAAGAGAGTCTGGAGAAAGAAGATTCTGGACAAGTGGCCAGCACCTCTGTCAAGTTCAAAAATAGTTCTTATTCAGTTTATATTCGGATGGGATTTTATGTAAGGTATTCCATATGAAGACAATAAAGGATTAGGAAGGCAGTATGAAATATATAATCACTGAAACCTACCTATTCAGCAGATCCTGTCTGTCATATAGTTTTCCACTGACAACAGCAACCTTGTTATCTTTTAAAGAAAAGCCTTCTCGAGCGTGCCTGATTGCTAGTTTTTGCTGTGAGTTAGCATTCCGGGCTGCAACTCTGGGATGAATCTGAGGTAAGTCCCACAATGTAGGCAGCGCTGGAGGACATCTGTGGGATTTGAGCGGATTTTCTTTGTGGTTGTGGATTTAAAGTGGCTGGAAAACTATGTGACGCAGAGATGAGCCTATATTGAGAGTTTTCTTTCAGCGTAAACAGAGGCCATGTTGGGTAACTCAAGAAGCACAGGGTTAAAAGACATATGAGAGCCGCTGCTCCAAGACAAGAACTTCCCCTCTGAATGTCTATGGTAAATACAAAACATGGAACAAAAGAGTAGAAAAACAGACACTATTTCATCAAATGTAATGCCATAAATCAGCACAACCAACCTTATTCAGAGTCAGTGTTTTTTGCATACACCTGTTTTTTTCCTTCCAGATTAATGTTGTTCATATACTGTACGTACATATGTACATATAAGTACATTTTGCGGACCAACTTGTCTTATTAACTACTGTGCTAAACAGCAGTGTAATGGCCTGTCCTGGGTACCCGTCTGAAAACCCTGTGTTTTAAAAAAAACGAAACAAAAACATTATTATCTCTCAGAAGCTGAGGATGAGACACATCATGTTAAGACACCTGACTGGGGCGCACCGGGATGGCTGAGTGTCCTGTTGGCTGACGGTGTGGCGGGACACTGCACAGACCTGAGGCCAGTGGGATCAGCCCCATGTGTCCATCAGGCCAAGGGGAGAGCTGCTGACAGAGGATGATGCCTCTCGCTCGCATCTGCTCCGGTCACACTTGGGGCTGGGATGGGGAGGTGAAGGGGAGGGGAGGGGCGACGAGCACGAGGACGGGGATGCTGACTGGTCATGCATAGGACATTGGGAATTGGAACTCCGGCTGTCTTCCAGGAAAGAAAAAAAAGAAAAGAAAAGAAGAATGAAGATGAAATAAGTGAGACCCCTGCTTTGTTGCTGTCAGATCTATTCTGACTCTCAGCATCACGTGGACAATACCCTTGAATCTCCCCTGCATTTGCGTTCTCAGGCACATTTCTTAGTATCATTTACACATTTGCGTAGCTTTTCATAAGCTGAGAGACTGGTGAGTCTGCACAGCTGGACACATGGTGGTCCAGACGATTCAACATGCGCCAGTGAGCAAAGATTTTCACCCGAAGGGCATGAATTTTCAGAGCAAGAGTCTTCTGCCATCTTAGTTTCAGCAGGTTAAATGTCAAAAGCAATAGGTCCAAAGTGCCTCTGACACAATATCTATAAACAGCGCGGATACTGACAAACTATTTCTTAGAGAAACGCATCTATATGCCATACATGGGCAAACTGCAGAGCACAGTCTCACTCCCAAATGTCAGAGATGTTTTATCTGAGGAGAAATTAACCTCTTATGCAACGAGGTGAAGGCAGTGCGTCACTGCGTTCCATTTTTAGGGTTGAACGGTTCTGTTTAATAGTCTGTCTGCCTCTCTGGGTTCCTTCTTTTCCGCACGCGCTGCCAGACACCTACATCACGACAGCTGTCGCTCGTGTGCTCCTGTTGGGAGTCAACAGTGCGGTGGTCCCTGTCTCCAGGTATAATCTACTTTTCATTAGCAACCCAGGGCACCCCGCGACCAGGAGCAGGTGTGTGAACACGCAATCAGCAACGCGCCGGACAGGGCAGCAGTACCTGTTTGACAATCTGTGCCCACTGCTTCACACGCTGTGACGTCTGATATGCTTTGCGGGGGATCGGGCGTCAAAGGCCGTCAGCGCCTCAGATATTAATCCCTGTGACCTTTGGGAATCTGCGGGACGTAGGCTGAGCAGAGCTAATAAGTGGAACCTGACGTGTCCTCAATATTCAGATGGGGCGGGGGTGGAGGGGGGGGTGGGGGGGTGGGTGAATATGAAGGGTAAGGACGAGTGATGAAGGGTATGCCTCATACTATAAGTCATGGCCTAGTTTCGCTGAGCCACTTTCTGATGTCTGTCTCCCCCTGCTGGTTTCAAAATGAATGAGCTATTTGAACCTACTGGCTCGCCGTAGTTCAAACATTAATCACGTGTGAGTTGTCAGGAAGAGGAAACAAAAGAAAAGCTAACCCTGAGCTAACGTCAGGTGGAGATCACTCATGAAGCAATCTGGGGTAGTTGTGCACTTTCTTAGACAACTAACGTTATAATTTGTCATGTTTACCAGCAAAAGGCCCACCTGGTTTTGCGTTTCTCTGCCTGTATGTAAAGAGAAGAGAATGTTTCTAGAATGATAATTCTGGTCAACTGATATGGTACATGCCTGGCTAGCCTGCCAGCTAACTATCCAGTTTCAACATAGCTAGCTGATCATCCTGGTTCTCTACTTTGACATAATGCCATGGGGAACTGTTGGACTCACTGCTATGGGTTATTTAGAAGGGAAGCGAATAGAATTCAGCGAGGAGGAGGGTAAGTTAACATTTCTTACTAATTACTTTGTGTGCTTAAAGTAACGTTATGCGTTTCAGAGAAAGCAGCTGTCACATCTGGTGTTGAGCTAGTCATCAATAACGTTACCTGTTAAATACGTTGATGGTTGCCTGCTAGCTCGCTCTCTACGATAAGGTTGTAACAGACAGCCTTTAGGAACGTAGCTGTATGTCTATGCATGGAAAACGCCTGTATAAAACAAGCCATATTGCGGGACTGACAACCTAATGTTAGCTGTTTCCGCATCAGTTAGCCACATTCTCGAATGACCACGCCCCGTCCACAATGCAGTTGATCGCAATTCATTTATCTGTCATGAACACCGTTAGCCCATGGTGAAGAAGTACTACCGTAGCATGCCACTGTCTTAGCTAAGTGTTAAGTGGGAATTTAAAGATGCCTCGTTATATCGAGTTTTGACATTATTAGAATACTGTAAATGGTCCCGATTCTTGATCTTGAAATGTTGGCACATTTAACTTTTTAAGCTGTACAGTTTGGTTTAGCACTTTCTTCTTGAAATTGCTTCCAGATGTCGTTTGTTTGCAAGTAAACACCCTCATAAACGGACAGAACACTGAACATGTGTTACTTTAAATACACAGGTCAAAGTACTTCAGAAGCACTACAACTGGGGAACATTACACTATAGAGGTACAGTAAGACATTGTGAAATAGATGTTGAGTTACATGACATGAGACTGAATTTTGACAGTTATGGCATGTGTCTGTATTCTGACAAATTTCTGTCTTCACATATATTTTCAGTTTGAGAACCTTGTTGAAAGCGATGAGGTAAGGAATAGAGATTATTTTTGAATGGAAGTTAATGCAGTCTACATGCTCTGGTTAGATTTCTTTACCGCAATGCTTATAAAGGTGTATCTTTTTCAGGGAGAAAGTTCGGAAACTTGTCCAAGGTAGGCCACAGATCATTTCCACTTTCCTTTTTAATACAGCACAGCAATATTAAATCAGTAAATTGATGCAGAACTACCAGATGAAGAAACTTGTATTATGGTTCTTTGCCTTTGCACATTACTAGATCATCACTCTTAACACCAAAATGATGACTTACAGATATTACACTGTGAGTCACAGTGAGAGTTAAGGGAAATGGGTCACTGACTCAGACGCTTGTCATCCCATAGGCTGTCTTTCCTGTCATCTCTACACAAACATACACACACACACACACACACACACACACAGCCAGACACACATCCCACAGGCTGTCTTTCCTGTCATCTCTGCCTGCACCATGCAGAACACCTGGATTTTCAGTAATTTAGATAGATAGATAGAGAAGGCGTAGGCCAGATACATCAGAAACTCCTAGAACATGGAAGCAGGTACCCTCATACTGTAGATTCAACAAATACCAGTAGGCTTTTATTAATTGACGTATCTACTGATTGGCAGTGCTGCAGGCTATTGGCTACACGTAGGCCTGTGAGGCAGACTTTTTGTGACTAAAACACACACATGGTGATGAGCCCAGGAAGCTCTTGGAGGCTCCAAAATTGGCCTCTCAGTATTCAGTTGGTTGCTGCTTTAATGTGGTAGAGTGATTTAGCCTCTGCCGTGTTATGTTGACTTAAGAGACTCAGGGGTAGCAGAATGTTCTCGGCTAACCATGCCAAACATCACCCCAGATACACAGTGGGCTCTACTGCTGGTCGGCCCCACATCAGAATGAGATCCAGTCTGAAGCCAGCTGCTTTAAAGCGCCCTTGAGACAA
The DNA here is from genome assembly GCF_900700415.2 of Clupea harengus. Lineage (NCBI taxonomy): Eukaryota > Metazoa > Chordata > Actinopteri > Clupeiformes > Clupeidae > Clupea > Clupea harengus. The sequence continues at coordinate 5,084,598 of NC_045157.1, forward strand.
TTTTATTGTTTTTGGCGCTATATAAATGGAATTGAATTGAGTCATGGTCTGTGTAGAAATGCTCATCTCTCCCTGTCCAGCTGGTTGCATTTTTCTGTGTGTATGTGGAAGAAGGAAAAACTGCAGGATCCAGACCGCAGTGTGTAGGTATCCATTTCTCAACACAGGTGACATTTGTGGAGTCTTCTTCCTGGTTTTGATCCCACAGGCCAATCAGTGAAGATGAGATCGGCCACCTGAAGGAGCATCGCTATGCTGCCATTGCAGACCAGCAGACACTGATCGATGAGAAGCTGCATGCTGAGGTATGAATGGGGGTCCTCTAACTCTCCTTGGCCAAGTCCTGCCACCCCCCCCCCCCCCAGCAGGAGCAGAAAGCTGTGAGATTACTTTTATCCAGCAGAAGTGCACGTAAGCTCTTTCTGCTTTGTTTCCCGATGGAAGTGGTAGATCAGCGCTGAGCAGGGCAGGTTTCCATCGTTATATTATTGCTCTTGTCAGTCAGGGAAGCAGTGTAAAAGGCTGAGAGGAACGTGTTCAGTTGAAATGTAAGTACATCAGCTCATGCAGAGATGCTAAACAATGTCGGGAAGATGAAAAACTGAAGGTAATTTGGGTGTCCTGGTGAATGTCATCAGTTAAGATCTTAAGGCTTTGCTTTTTTTATATTTTTAATTTTAGCTCCTGTGTTTTTTCATTAAATTAATTTGCAGTTGTACATTGCTTATGTTACCTCCTGTTTTTTAATTTTGTATGTTTTATTTATTTTTTTCTTCTGTTCTGAGCCGGTTAACCCTCCAGCTTTCTGTTGTTATTTCTGCCCAGTTAGTGGCACACGAGGAGAAGTTGAGACTAGAAGAGGAGGCTATATGTGCTGCCCAACGGGAGGCTGCCCGGTTGGCACGGGAACGAAGGCTGCAGAAGGTGAGGCGGCACAGGGCCCCTCTCAGTCTCCGCCCATTTCCCCAATAGCCACGCCCTTATAGTATATGAAATGCCTTCAGTACACACCCTTAGCTAACAACTAACTCTCATGAGAAATCTTAACTGTGTGTGTATAGGTTTGGGTCAGACCCTACCCTTAGCCTGACTAATGATCAGTTGGTTTCATTGATAAATCTTTGTGGCTATAATCTTATCCATTTTGGCTACCATATCTCCTGACATTGCTTCAGTGTCATGTTTAATATTAAAACACTAATCAAACTGTAATATTTCAGTAGTATTACATGAGCTTTAATCTTACTTTAACACTGTCAGGTTTTACATTTTATGTTTTAATTATCTACATATTCGTCTTCTGTTGCATGGTCTTTTTTTGTTGCTTTAAATCTTACATTTCGTTGCAACAAAACCTTCACGTTTGTTCCCCCTACCATCCCGACATACTTCTGTTCAGTTCACAGCAGACTCTTGTGCACCATCAGTCACTTTTTCACTAATACTATTAACTGTCATGGCAGAGAGGCAAGGTAGCTGTCAGTATCCCCTCGCTAATAAAATATATGACTTTTCCGAAGCAGCAACAGGCAGGGGGAGGCAAAGGCAAGCCTGAAGCCGAGACCGCTGCCGCCCACCAGAAAAAGTGAGTCTCTCTCTCTTCATCCTTCCATTTCATCTGATACTTGCAGAGGGCATCTCATATTGATTTTGTCAGTGATCTTTGGTTGCCGACTGCGAAAAAGAAATCCCTGGTGATCTTTACCTTCATATTGATTCTGATGCCCCCCCCCCCATAGGCATGGCTCGGGCGGCGGGGAGTTTGACGTCTACCTGCAGGGCGTCAAGGCGCAGTCAGAAGCCTTCCGCACCAGCCGTGAGTCATTTATATTTACATTTACATTTAGTCATTTAGCAGACGCTTTTGTCCAAAGTGACGTATAAGGGAGAGAATAGTCAAGCTACGAGCAATAGAACCTGGTGTAACAATACAGTCACTCCAAGCTAACCTCTCTCCTCGTGGTGTGTGTCAAGTAACGCTTTGCTTGAACCTCACACCAAAACACTAGCACAAACATGCCAAAGCCATTCCCTTATGTAACAGTGTCATGTTAAGGGTAACTGCTGTGACCACTCTGGAAATAGTTGATGCTTTGACCGCTTTAAATGTGACGCAAGCCTATATGACACCTAAATACTGAGAGCTGTAGTTAAAATTTGACAGATAGTAGGTAACACTGTCCACTAACACTAATAGGCAATGGCGTCTACCATAACATGCTTATGACATGTTTTTTTCCCGTGATTGTGTGTTGAAAAGTGGACATGAGCTGTTCAGGCCTCTAGAGTTCCCAGGGCACTGTCAAATCGTTGGAGATTGATTGTCCTAATGACAAATGAAAGATTATAATTTTGAGGATATGATATCTACTAAAACATGTTTATGACATGACTACTGTATGTCTAATAACTATGAACATGTTGAAGTAAATACAAAATATGAATTACAAATACTGTAGTTCAAGTAAATACAAAGAATGGAATACAACATTTCACCTTAAAGCTCTTGTCCTTGTCTTGGTTGGGACACGGGTAATCTTTCATGAGTAATCTCTCCGTGCCAAACAAGTACACTTATGTTGTGAGACGGACATAGAGGAATGTCAGGAATGTCAGTGTGTTGGAATGACTAGAATAGTTAATGTGGCTTGGAATGTCTTCACCAAATTCATTCGTTTATGTTGGTGTAGCTTAAAGGAGAAGCAGGGATTTTAAACAAGAAAAGTACATCAGGGGGTTCTTGCCACAAACACATGAATGAAATTTGTCAGAGACTAGTTTTGTCACCAGCTCTTGATGGGTGTTCATGTGACTACACAGATCATATCTGGTGTTCATGTGACTACACAGATCGTATCTGGTGCATGTTTATGTACACGTGTCAAGAAACATTGCTGGGACTCAATGCATCACATTTACTCGTCCTTTTAGCTGCATGACATTTTATCCTGATATTCTAGGCCTCAATGTTCTGAGTTCTTTAGCCTTTAGCGAACCATATTAGGTCAAGTGGCCATCTACTTGAACTATTTCATTTGCCAATTACAGGAGCCCCCAAACTCTTCAAGTTTCTTTCAAAAGCCTTTAAATCTGCCTGCCGTATACATGTCCTCATTAGGTCAAATGAAAAGTTAAAAAGGCCCTTTATGAAGTCACAGTGACTGAGCTTGAGATCCTGCTATATCTCAATGTGAATATACTTTTATATTTGCTGTCATATTGCATACTTTTACTGTTCGGTATCTCCTGGATCTTATTCAGTTTAAATGTAGTGGCTTTTGGGTATAGAGGCTGTATTGTTATTAGTCGGGTTGGAGACAAACTGCCCTTTGAAAAGGCAGTGCTATTTTGAAGTGGAATGTAAGGAGTTACTTTAATGACCACGGTCTGATAAGGAAAAGAAATTGGTTGAATTAAAACCATTAACTTAATTACTTTAATCAAATGTGAGCTAGAAACTTGCAATGACTTTATTTGAGGCAGAAATATGCGATTACAGACTAAGCTAACACCCGTCAGCTTTCATTATGATCTTCAGTTAGGCAGAATTGGCACAACACAGCTCCAAGACTTTAAGAATAAACGGCCTAGTTTTACATTATTGGAAATGGTTGTGTCTAGGTTGATTGTGATTATAACATAAAGGCACTCATTTAAACTCATTCTGATGTTTTACACTAAAGCCTTTATTCTTTGGGTTAGGCTGTAATAAGGGTAGTTTGATGTTGCCGTATAAGATTCATTGTTTTAACAGTTTCAAGAGTTTTAAAATGTTTTGAAAGTGCAAAATCATTCCATTTTAGATGAATACAGTCTTCCAAACCATCTTGATATTCTTGTTTTAATATTTGGAATGAAAGTCTGCAGTTAACAATGCTTTCATACGGTTTGGATCGCCAAATGTATCAGTGTGCATTTGGGACAGTTGTAGATAATAGAACAGCATGTTGTGTCTGTTCCCCCTTGCCTGCTTGTTGAGTAAAGCTGACTTGTTTCCTCAGGGCTATCATCTGAGACAAACATTGTCACCCCGAACACGGAAAGTAGCTGGGACTTCACCAGCAAGACCCGCTCCACAAACGATGACGGCACCTCTCTGGACCTGGAGTGGGAGGATGAGGAAGGTGAGGCTATCCTAAGCTGGTTTTGGAAATGAGCAAATAAAACTTCAGTCTTAACCCTAACGTTAGCAACATTATGCTGACTGAATGCAAAGCACTGACACTACTTTTTCTAGAGTTTGCGTTAGGCTGCTTTTGGTGTTCAAGACGACAATTTGTGGCCATTTTGAGATTAAAGTAATTTTGTTAATCATAAAGGCTCTTTAGAAGGTTTGCTGAATATAAGTGGTTTGCTCATTAATTTCAATCAAAAAATGGTTAATAGAATGGATGACAGTTAAAGTGGCATTATGTAGGAATTGTTAATCGCTAACGAGATGCTAGCAGCTAAACCTAGCGAAACCTCTTGAAATTTGCTTACTTTGACACTATGACAAACTAGTGAGTCAACAACTTTCCTAACACAGTCAAACATCAAGCAAGTGCAACACAAGACAAAGCAAGACGGCAAATAAGCTACTTACTAGTTCGGCAGACAGTAGTAACCGGGCGGCTTCGGCAAACCTACATAATGCAGTAATATGCCTACGGACCCTGGTATGGCAATGGCACGTAGGCGATTCTCCATATTAAACGTCATTGTAGCGCCCCAATATTTTTAAAGCTGTTATTTTAAGGTAAAACTGCTAATCCTAACCCTAACCCTGAAGTACAATTCCTACATAATGCCACTTTAAAGTTAAGACGTCAACAATCAGAAGGCACTCCTAAAAAGAGATTGTAGGAAGACTGAAAGAAAATGGTGCAAATATAAACTTCAGGTCCACTATCAATTCCCAAAAGAGATGCTCCACACATGTAATGCTGAAATATTCTCCAACGTCATCAGCAGAAATATAAACAATACTCGTTTGCTATTGCTAACTCACCTTCACAATTGGCACCTGAACGTCTCTCTACTAATAAATGCAACAACTTTGCATCTTTTCTCAAAGGGAGCATTGATCAAATCAGGCAGGAATTCTCTCAATTACTAACAACTCAGTATCCGGAAGGGAACTCAACGTGAAGACAGAATTTAGTTTGATAAACAATGAGACAGTGAGTACAGAGTCTCAACTCTTCCACTTGCTGCTTAGATACGCTGCCTACTAACTTTTTCAAATTGGTTTTTCACTTCTTAGCAGCAGACGTTATTCATTTTGTAAATGGCACATTTTTATTTTACCGCTGAAATTACACCCCTACTCAAAAAGAATAATCTAGATGTGTCCATATTGAACAATTACCAGTCCATATCCAACCTACCATTTGTTGGTAAAATCCTTGAAAATTTTGCTATTTTGATAACTTTCATTCCGGTTTCCGTGCTAATCACAGCACTGAAACAGCTCTCATTTTAAATGAAATATGCCTCAATACATATGCAGGCAAATCATCAATCCTGTTATTGGACCTCAGTGCAGCCTTTGACACTGTTGATCATAATGTATTACTACACAGACTGGAACACTGGGTTGGATTTTCTGGTTTAGTTATCAAGTGGTTTAGATCATACTCACAGGACAGGAGCTTCTTTATTGCCAATGGAAACTGCACCTCAGCACCAACATCCTTGACATGTGATGTCCCCTTGGGGTCGATCCTGGGGCCTCTAGTATTCAACCTTCATATGCTTCTGCGTAGACAAATCAGTAAAGACAATAAGATTTGTTATCATAGTTATGCTGATGACACCCAATTTACTCAGCCCACTCACCTTACGACTATGGTCCCCTGGAATCCCGTTGCGCATGCATTGGCCAAATTAACTGGATTTCTGGAAGTCTCAATTTCCTTCAGCTTAATAAGGACAAATCTGAAATAATCTTTTTTGGGGAAAGTGAAGAGACACTTACGATTGCTACTCATCTTGACACAAAATGGCTTAAAGCGAAGAGCACTATTAAAAACCATGGAGTCTTAAATGATAGCCATCTCAGTTTCAACAAGCATGTCAAGGCAATAACTAAATCGTCTTTTTGTCATCTTAATAACATAGCCAAACGTAGTGGCCTTATGTCAAAACATGACTTAGAAAAACACCTTCTTGCCTTCATCTCCAACAGGGTTGACTAAGGCAGAGGTCTTTTCACAGGCCTTCATAAAAAGACTACCAAACAGCTTCAGCTTGTACAAAATTCTCAGGAAAACGAAAATAAATGACCTTGTTACTCCAATACTTAAGTCATTACACTGGCGTCCAGGAAGTCACAGAATTGACTTTAAAGCACTGCTGCGTGTTTATAAATCACTAAATTGGACAGGACCAAACTACCTCTCAGATATGTTTCAGCTGTCCACACCTGCTAGCTCTCTCAGATCACTGGAGAAAAATCTCTTGGTAATACCCACTGTCAGAACTAAACATGGTGAAACAGCCTTTGGCTGCTGTGCTGCTCAGCTCTGGAAGCAACTTCCTGATGACATCAAAGGTGTCCCAACTCGAGCCGGTTTCAGAGTTCCAGTGAAGACCCAACTTTTCTCAGATGCTTCTTGTTAACTGACCAAATGCACTCTCTTTTTCATTTTAACAGTTAGAAGGCACTTTAATTCTGGAAGTAGACCTCTAGTCTTTCATGACAGGGAAGTGACACCTCGGGTTTACAGTTAAGCCCTTCTATCGGGCCTCTGTTTATGCTCTGTTCTCAGGCTAAGCCGTATCTCTGGCCTTTCTCTGAACACGGCTCTATCGGGCTCTATTATGGATTCTATTAAGGATTCTATTCATGCCATTGTCCCATGGTTCTCTGTTCGGTGTTCCGAGAAAGATTGGCGTGCCTATTTTAGGGTGCTTGTCCAGGGCTCGGCTCTGTTTCTGGCTTTTATCTGAAAACGGCTATCGGGCTCTGTTACGGATTCTATTATGGATGCTATTCGAGCTGTTGCTTCGGGTTTCCAAAAGATATAAACACACTACTTCTTCAATGTTTTTCTTCTATTTCATTTACTTTGTCCTTTATTTAGTCGCTATGTTCTTAAGCTTTTATTTTTCTATGCTCGTCTAACAATTGTAATTTAATACAATGAAATAAAAATATATCTATATTTTCTTGGTCTTTATTTATCCTTTTGCTTTCTTTTATATAATTGAATTATCTCTGTACGAAATGTGCTATATAAATAAACTTGCTTTGACTTTCCTCTAATGTTTGATGTGGAATGTGGAATTTTGTATATATACTTATTGTGTGTGTGTGTGTGTGTGTGTGTGTGTGACTGCAGGCATGAACCGTATGGGTCCAGCGTGGGAGCGCTCAAAGACTGAGGAGGACATTCTCCGCGCGGCACTACGGCCTGGCGGGAAGCTGCTGAGTAGCGGCCCCACCTCAGCCTCTGAGGACTCCAACGCCCTGGAGTGGGAGAACGACTTTGTGAGCGCACATGCCGTGGACAACGAAGACGAGGAGGCGGAGGAGGAGGATGACGACGAGAAAGAGTACGAGTACGAGGGCTTCGTCAACCCTGTCTTGGACACACCCACAGAAGATATCCAGGAGACGTCCAACCTAGAGAAGCAGGAGAGGTAGTCTCAGTGAGCATCAGAGTAGGCGCAGTCATCGGATCACTCCAGGTCCAGTCTCAACTTAAACCTAAACTCCTTCTGTCAGCTGCAGGCCAACCTCAACAAGAGTTGGTCCAGCCAAGACTAGACCAGACCAGGCCAGAAGTCTTTTTCCAGAGTTGTTTTTTTTCTTCTCTGGAAGATACTGTAGTTGTCTGTATCACGCAAGACCAATTCAAGACCTCTACTGGTTGTACTCACAGTCTGAGGGACTGGCCAGTGGAGTACCAGTTTTAATCCAAATTGGAGAATCAGTTTATTCCAGTAACCAGAGGGGGGAAAAAATATTTTCTAAATTAAGATGATTAAGAAGATTTGATGGGTGTGTTTGTTCAGCCTTGTTTTTGAATTGGCCTGATTTTAGTACGTTGAATTATTAAGTGCAATTCGTGTGGCCTCTGATTGGATGTGAGAGAGCTTGTTTTCACAGAGTGGGTAGCATGAAGACCCCCATTTCCCTCATTGTGTCTCCTCAACAGCAACGTTGTCTGCTTGAAATCAGTGCCTACACGAGAAATGAGACAGCAAATCAATTGTAAATACAGAATGCTGCAACCTTTTGGAGAAAAAAAAAATCAATTTAAAATGCTCTTTCTTTTCAAAAAAAAGGTTTACATCAAGGCGGTGGGCACCATCTCTTTACCCAGATGGTCTCTGTTTCTGTAGTAAAGTTGTGGTCTTAAGATCAAGGTACAGCGAGACACTAACTTAAGAATTGTTGCTGTTCTGGAACTAACATCCAAACACAGGCATGAAGTGCTTGGTGTCTGTGTTGATCTGGCGTCAGATCATCAGAGGGAAATGTCAATCTGTTTTGTACGTTTGTTGATGTTCTACCTCTGGGTTTGATAATTCACTAACAGAAAAAAATCTACAAAACTAACCCCAAACTGCCACTCTAGTCCTTCGAGTCAATGACACAGAAGAATGTAGAGAGGGGCCTCAAAATTCAGTGATTTATAACGATTATTTTTTACCTTTTTTCTTTTAGATTTTAGATGTGAAATCACAAGGGTTTGGGGGAAATCTTGCAAACAGATAATTCTTTCTCTTGAGGAATGTAGCGAGCACGTATTTACATCACATAGGTTAGCCGTCACACGTCTTGGGTGGGTTAAGACTACAGAATACATGGAGAAAACTTTGGCTTTTCTACAGCACAACCATTAGCGGGCATTCAAAAAAAGACCGAAGGCACAAAGGTTGTTATTTGTTCACAACACAAATAAATGACTAATCGTACATGAGACTGTACCTAGCATTCAGAAAGAGCTTACATTCACTCATCACAAAGGACCACAATCTGAATGAGCTTCTCGCTGTCCTTCATGTTGTTTCGTCATTCCTTTTATCGAATGTGCTTTTGGGACCATGGTAATATCACAACCAATGTGTTTGGAAAAAAAAAAGTGTAGCTTATAGACTCATTTTTATAATGCCTTTTTCATCCGAAAGATTGTGAGTGCACTCAGTCAGCCAGTGCACGCTGCTGTGAGTCTGTTTAGATGCTTTAACATTCACTGAAGACTAGTGGTCCGTGTCCTCGCTGACGGCCTGTGTGACTAATAGCTTTAAATGTACTTGTATTGTCTCAACACAAGAAGCAAATGTATGTTTGCTTCTAGGATCTACTGCACTCAGTTATACAATATGTTATATATGTTAAAAAATAATTATAATGAGGTGCATATATCTACTGAATGATACTTTAAAGCAGACCATGTTTTCTTTCGATAGATGTCTGGGTTTGGAGGTGATGTCCTGTCATTTGGAACACTTTGACTAGAATAGTGCTGGTCACAAGCTCAATAATCAATAATCATCCCCACAGGGCGCTTATGAGTGCGCTGCCTTGTGTTTCCTGAAAGTGTCATTGTGCAATGGCTGTCGCTAAAAAAGAGAAAACTATTATTTTCAATAGTCTTTGTCTTGGTTGCCATGAGCGTTGCCATGGGCATTGCATGGCGGACACACTCAGGAAATGCTCCCCTGGTTGGTTTTGGATGTGAGACTTGAGGACAAACACTCTGAATCCATTAGAGACCCCTACATAATATTAGTCAGACGGATGTCCACACCCTGCCTAAAACACACCAGGAAGTGAAAGTACTGCCAGGGCGGACAAGCGCTTACTGTACACACAGTCAAAGGACAGATCTGAGCACGGGGAAGTTTGGAATGGACCATGTGTGAAAGTGTGTGTTCGTACACAGGATTGAGTGACTCACTTTCCTCTGAGAGCTATGTTACAAGAGCTTAATTGTGCTCTCGTGGTTGGTTGTGTGACTGGCAGGACCAATGATGTGTGTTTGAGAAACCTTCAGAGCCTTCTGATATTTTTGTTTGTGTGCGTTCATCTTTTTACGTTGGAGTAAAACCTCCTGTAGAAATAACAAAATAAACCTCCTGTAGTTCTGATTTAACCACACACAAAAAGTATATCTGGTGGATTTTGACATTGTAAATAAAAGAAAAATGAAAGTATATTGCCCTCTCAGTGTGTCTATGCATGTATGTTTGTTTGTGTGGTTCTGTGTGATGTAGTGCAATGGTTTTATAACTCTTTCATGGTCTATGTATTCAGAAGTGCTAACATCCATGATCTCTAAGACATACATACACACATACATAATGTAAGACTGTGGATCAGAGACGCGTTTCCAAGTACACACCATTACATGCCATTAGACTGTGAATAACGAGAATAAACGACCAGAATAACGACTGGTTTTAATGACTAGTAAACAGTTTTGGGAGAGGAAGTTTCCATAATGATCTCAATTCATAGCAAAGTGGTTTGGGCTGGTGTGAGGAACTGTAGTAGCTATATCATGCCAGCAGATGGCACTGCTACCACAGGGCTTTTTTTGTGAGCTCAGCCAGTAGTGGGGGAATATACTGTAAAAATGATTACCAGTGCGTTGTTGTTGTCATACCATGAGCGTCGCTTCACGGTGGTTAATGTGCGTTGCTCAAGGAGAAAATCTTATCATAAACATGACATCTGTTTAATTTGTCACTTTAACAGAGACTATATTTACACTGTTGTCATTCATGTCATATGGTCTGTGTAGTAAAGTATGAACACGTTCTAGAAGTTTCCTTGATTGTGACGATAAGGTGGGCAAGCAGTGCTTTAACGGTTCTCTGAGGGATAAAAGCGTGACTAACGTTCAGTGAACCCTCGATATAAACTCTGATCCAGCTATTCTCCGTTCTGACAGCAACCACTTAGACTTGGACGGAAAAACATTTGGCAGAAGCTCAGAGTCTCCTGGGAAACCACAAACACTATGCAAAATATTCCTGCTAAAGTAAATTACTGTTGGTCATGTCAATATCGCTTTGATCCCTTATAACCATGTCATGACAGCAAGCATTAATGGATTTTGGCTTTGTGTGTGTGTGTGTGTGTGTGTGTGTGTGTGTGTGTGTGTGTGTGTGTGTGTGTGTGTGTGTGTGTGTGTGTGTGTGTGTGTGTGTGTGTGTGTGTGTGTGTGTGTGTGTGTGTGTGTGTGTGTGTTGTACATGTATGTGTGAGCTGCTGACTTGAAAGAACCTTGGGTGGGATACAACTTTACTTTTCTTCTTTTGAGTCGTAGGAGTCTGTTGGGGATGGGGGTCACAAATGAAGAGGCATGGCAGATGAGAGAGAGTCAGTGGCTTAAAATCGAGTGTATAGTGTGGAACTGTGTGTGTGTGTGTTAGTGTGTTTGTGTGTGTGTGTGTGTCTTTGGAGGGACCATGTGGACAGCAAATGATTTAGTGGAACACGCTGGGCAAAGCAACGGCCTCTGGGAATATCCTTTAATTCATGTTACTGTGCAATATTCTAACATTGATCAGCAGCTCCACCTAAGCCTGTAGTGTAACTGGATTCTCTGCGTCTCTCTCTGCCAATGCATCTTTATTTATCCCTCTCTAATAGGCCAATCGATTTGAAAATCATGGTTGCTCATAATTTAAGTTCACTGCGCATACGGAGTACTGTATATGAGCATTTATTATGACTATTTTCCTTTTCTTTGATTAATGATGGCCAGTCGGAGGGATTTAGCCGTGTCCAATCTCCATTATCATTGACTCAAAAACACTGTAAGTGCTAATAAGACCAGGGGCTAGCACATGTGCTTAGCCTTCCCTGACTGAATGAGATCTGAGGCCAAATCCAGCCACACTACCATGAGTTATTACAGGATTGTTTGACATAGTCAAGACACTTTTGACACCTTTGTTCCTTTTTATTACATTTTTTTTTTTTATTTTTTTAAAACATGCGACAAGTGGGTACAGACTGTTTATGTTATCGCAGAGTCCATACCTATAAAGTCAGATCCCGGCACAGAGGATTTACTACTTCCTTCCTTTGTGGTGTGGTGGTGCAGGCGGGCGGTTGCTTCTGACTAATGCCTTGCCTGGCTGCAGATGTAAACACTGTGTTCCAGGCACTGCCGGGCCCCACTCGAACACTTGCATGTTGTACATGCAGTACACTCATGCATGCACTGCCTCAGGTAAAGGATGTTAGGGCTTGTTTGGTATGTTCGTGTTGATCCAGCTTGCCACAGTGAAGTGAGCAATGTCTTTTAAATAGTCGGCTTGTGGAGCACACAAGGGCCGGTCGCGGTGGGGAAAAATGCCCTGTCGGTTGGTCGAAATTGTTTTTTTTTTCCAGCGTGTTTTCTACTCAGCACGATCTGTGCTCCCGCTCTCAGAGTTCAGAAAGTGAGAGGGCGACAGCAGTGCTGGTGGACCGCTTTTGTACGTTGGCGTTTGCGGTCACGAACAGTTGGAGCAGTGTGCAGTGTGAGAAAGAGCCCCCCTGCCTCGTGGTGTTGGCACCCAGCATGGAACTTGGGGGAGAGGGAGAGAGAGTTAGACAGAGAGTTGGGGGGGGGGGGGAGAGAGAGTGGTAGAGAGAAAGAGACAGAGAGTGGTAGAGAGAGAGACATAGAGAGAGAGTGGGAGAGAGAGAGACAGAGAGAGTGGGAGAGAGAGAAAGAGAGAGAGTGGTAGAGAGAGAAAGAGAAAGAGTTGGAGAGACAGAGAGAGAGTGGGAGAGAGAGAGACAGAGAGTGGGTGGGAGAGAGAGAGAGAGAGATGGGGGAAGAGAGAGAGAGTGGGAGAGAGCGAGACAGAGAGTGGGTGGGAGAGAGAAAGACAGAGAAAGAGACAGAGAGTGGGAGAGAGAGAGAGAGAAAGAGACAGAGAGAGCATGTAAACATGGGCCTCAGTTATGAATCAAACACTGGAAATGCATTCCTCTGTCGCCCTGGAGGCCTCTGACACAAAGGCCGTGCCTTTCTCCCCTCTCTCCGCGCCAGGCCATTATAATGCCCAGCAGCAAGGCACATTTCATCTCAAATTTACTGCCAAGAAGAGGGTGTCACCGCGGGGTCAAGAGGACCCTAAACTGGAGCGGAGGGTTTAAGGGTTGTATTGTTTCAGCTAACAGCTAATGTGAGAGCATGTTGAGTGTGTAGAGGATATAAGGATCATTTGTACGCATGCTGGTATTTATGAGCCACTTGATAGGATTGACAATGGCAGTGCGAAGACCGTGGCCCATTCTTTCATTGCTGGCGCTCAGGAAACGTCTTAGCGCCATCATCAATGAAACATGCATGAGATGGAGCTGGAGACGGAGATGGGAAATCTCCTGCCAAATGAGCTTGACCCCACCGGGGCTGCCGGATTGATTAAGACACCGTGCGTAATGCAAAGCTATTTAACCATGGGTTGACTCTAACTGCACTCGGCTCTTCGACGGGTGATCTAAAGTGGCAGTGACAGTTCCACTGATTTGTTGGCACATATCGGGGACCGGTGAGGAATGGAAATGAAATCAGAGGACCATCTCATCGCTTATGTAAATGCTCAGCGCACTCACTTTGATGGATGCAGGAATCAATTCTGACCTGTTTTCATTGCCATCGAAGAAAAATGACACAAAACTTGGGCCTGAAGTTTTCAAGCACACACCGACGTGCGTGGAGGCAGTTAATACACTCCACTGGTGTTTTAATGATCATCGGTGTTACATAACAACACTGGCGTCACGGGTGGAGGGTACCTGGGAAGGGTTGGGGAGGGGGGGGGGGGGGGGGGGGGGGTGAAGGTGTGGAGTTTGCATAAGGAGGACTGTGAATTTGATCAGCACTGGTGGTGGAGGTTGGGGACGAGGCAGGGGCCTGAATTAACATCCATTAGGGCTGATTGACAGCCTCAGGAAGGGAATTAGCCCCGGTGGCGGCTGGGCTAGGAGCTGGCGCGCCACGCCGACATATCCATCATTATCACCGGGGCCGTGTGCTCTGGTGCGGGAGCCACCTGTTCAATATTTATATGCCCCCGTTTCCACGGACACGTGCTCGTGGAGACTGTCGCCGCAGTGATTCCCAGGAGCCCATGCCACAATCATCTGACTCTCCTTTCTCTCCCCATCTCCCCCTCTCCCTCCCTCTCTCGCTCTCGTTCTTTCTCCCTCTCCCTCTCTACCCGGCTCATCCCATCTAAACGTCACTTTCACTTAGCTCCCAGCCACATCGCCATCGCCTCCCCTCCCCCACACCCCATCCTCACTTTCCCCATTCTTAGAAGTCCACATCCTTCCTCTTCTCCCTGACAGAAACACTATGCAAATATGGCGTTCCAAGCAGCCTCTTCCTTCAGGGTCTGTCTCAGAGTAAACGTATTAGAAATAATTGTTTGCAGTCATGCACTATTCCACTATTCACAGGGTCAATAACAGATGGACTAATGTATTCCACATATGCAAAACTCCTTTGGATCCCCATTGTTAAAACAGTCGGAGTGGTGTTGGAGGGAGGGGGGGGGGTGTGTGCTTGGTAGAAAATGTCCCTGACTTTGCTGTAAGTCCATAGATTCAGTGTGTCACGGTGAAAGAGTGGATGCAGTGGACGGGGGGGGGGGGGGGGGGGTTGTCTCTGTGAATACTCTGTGTCGATCTGAAGACACTGCATCACACAGAGCTGAATAGACAAAGGAGCAGAGGAGGGGAGGGGGTGGTCCATGTACCAAATATAGAAGCCCCCACAGCCCCCTTGAGAGGAAATCAAGTGTCCCTTTTTCTGCTCTGGAGCCTCTCACGATGGCCAGAGAGAGAGAGCACATTTAAAGTGAGTGAGGCCCCCCATCTCTCCCTCACTGTAGAGGGAGGAATAAACTGCATTAGAGGGTGGCGAGGGAGGGGTGTGTGTGTGTGTGTGTGTGTGTGTGTGTGTGTGTGTGTGTGTGTGTGTGTGTGTGTGTGTGTGTGTGTGTGTGTGTGTGTGTGTGTGTGTGTGTGTGTGTGTGTGTGTGTGTGTGTGTGTGTGTGTGTGTGTGTGTGTGTGTGTGTGTGTGTGTGTGTGTGTGTGTGTGTGGGGCTGGGGGTTGGACTGGGAGCGGGGGTGCAGGGAGGGGATGGGTTGAGAGGGGTTGTCGGGGAAGTCATTGCACAACAAGAGGAGTCATTGCCAACACTATCTTGCCCACCACGCTCTGAAGACTGAAGGAGCACAGCTGTGTCCTCCCCACGACCAACCAGCCACTTTCTCACGCTTCTGGAAGGTCAGCGCAGCGCCACAATGAGATTAGGCCTCTCTCGGCCCCGACAAGGATGTTTGTCGAAGTCAATCATTAACTTTCTCTCCTTATTTTGTCTTCGGGGGGGGGGGGCAGGGGGGAGCAGGCCAGGCTTGAGAGGACAGCCAGATGAAACGTTACTCCAGTGGCAGAGAGAGAGAGCAGCGTATCTGCTGCTGGCATTTGAAGTATGTGCTGACATACAGTGGGCTATTGTTGTACAGTTGGAGCTCACTTACCGGTCGCGTGGACCTGCAAATGCTCTCAACGTCTTATTTATTTAAGGCAAACCTTTTCGTCTGTTTCCGCATCTGAAACATCAGTTTCTCTTCATGTCAAACAAGAGGCAAATGACTACAGAATATAATGCATTAGAAATGTATGATGTAGAAAAACATATAGTATGCATAGTTTTAAACATTGCTTTAGCCCATAACAATGGCAACGTCCAGTTGGGATGTCAGGCAAAAGACGAGATTTGACAACTGCATTTTGACATACCGACACTGACTGGAATAAAAGTCTGCCCACACGGCCAAAGATAACTATAACAATAACTGTCAATACCATAGTTTTAAACATCGCTTTAGCCCATAACAATGGCAACGTCCACACCACATAACAATAACGACATGAAGAATGATATTGTTGGGCATCACATTGTGTGAACTATAAAAAAAAAAGAAATGACGATCAGAATTCTCAAGAGGCATCACATTAAAACATCTCTCCTTTGTAATTCGCTTTGGATAAAAGCGTCTGCTAAATGACTAAATGTAAATGTATGTAAATGTAAAACATGAATAATATTTCTCAGAGGTTTCCCCTATAGTTAATCAGTGTGGACGCTCGTGCCATTATAGTTACAGTTGTTGTTACAGTCACTGCTGGCCGAGTGGACAGCCGTTAAGAGAGACACTGTCTAACCCCAGCTGGCCCAGGGGGTTCTGGTATGGTTCTGGGTCTGATCTGGGCCGGATCTGGGTCTGATCTGGGCTGAATCTGGGCCTGATCTGGGCCTGATCTGGGTCTGATCTGGGCCTGATCTGGGTCTGATCTGGGCTTAATCTGAGCCTGATCTGGGTCTGATCTGGGTCTGATCTGGCCCGCACCTTTTCCAGAACCTCCAACTGTTCTGTCTGAATGTTCAGAGTGTCAGCGCTTCTTGGAAAAGCGTCCTGCATTCCTCAGCCTCTTGTTCTCATATTTATGGCCTGTGTTCAGGAAGAGCGCGGGGTGACACGGGGTGACGCGTGGCACCTCGGATGTGTGCCTGTTCGGCGCAGACACACATTAGAGCGAGCCTGCCCAAGGTGACGTGACCCGCTCACACAAATTTACGCCACCGGGGGAAAGTTGCCAGAGGGCAGAACGAGTCGTCATGTTGCGGGGTGAGAAAATGGCCAGGGTTGGGTGAGTGAGTAAGTGAGAGGAGTGAGAGAGTGGGTGGGGAAAGAGGAGGAATAGGAAGAGAGAAAAATGGATTGGGGAGAGGGAAAGACAAGCGGAGAGAGAGAAAGGAAAAACACCGGAAAGAGTAAAAAGCCAGGAGGCACCTGAGAGACAATTGAGAGAAGAAAGAGAGAGTGAGAGAGAGACTGCAAGAAAGGTTGTGTGAGAATCTTATATTGATGTCTTTGCTTTCGTTCTCCCTCATCCTCCTAGCTACTACATGAAACATCTCTGTTGTCTCCCAGTGCTACTGGGGAAGACAGGAGTTCAGCTCAGCTCACCACACCCGACACCCGACACCCCTCCGCCTACACCCAGTGAACCCCCCCCCCCGCCACTACAGATATTAGATCTATGACATGCAAATGAATAAGTGCATTTTAAGATAAGGACAGTACAAGACTCATATCAAAGTGCATGGCCGGAGGCACCACGCTGGTTCAGAAGCAGACATCAAAAAAAGCTATCGTCTATCGTTTCATCCCTGTTTCTCTCTGTCAATGCACTGCCTAAACCTCCAACCACCCCTCCCTCTCCACCCTGCACAAGAAGGCCCCGCTACTGAGCTAGCTATTAATTGAGTTATTCGCATTTTAATGGGCTGGTTTGAAGATTTGAAATTCAGTCATTTGAGAGTTTGCACTGCGGTAGGCCCCTCCTGCAGAAGCTGCACATCTCAACTGAGCACATCACACTAAATGCAGGCTAACTGCAGGTGGCTATAGAAGAGGTATGGATTTCAGGTTTGGGTACTGAAAGAGATGGCCAAGTTCGCCAGGAGGATGCAAATTAACTTGGTCAATGTCGCTGAAGGGAAGGGAAGGTTCAATTCAATTCAATTCAGTTCAGTTCAGTTCAGTTCAGTTCAGTTCAGTTCGATTCGATTCGATTCGATTCGATTCGATTCGATTCGATTCGATTCGATTCAATTCAATTCAATTCAATTCAGTTTCTATAGTGCCAAAACAATAATAATAAGTGTCTCAAGGGGCTTAAGATGGGTCAGTAATGGGTCTGGCGCTGACTTGGAGCTGATCCAATTGGTGCTGCTCCGCACTCCCATCTGTGGTGACACCTATTAAGATTTAGCGACGCGTGAGTGTGGCGGTGCTGCACTCCGCTCCAGTCTGATAGGACTCCCTCTCGTGTTTACATCAGGAGGCGCGATGCTTCTGCGCGCGAAAGGGAACGCTGAGTCTCTGACAGGCCCGTGGACTCGCAGATGAAGCCTGAAGCGTTGTAATGGAGCTCTCCGCTTTTCTCTCTCTCTCTCTCTCTCTCTCTCTCTCTGTTTCTCTCTTTGTCCGTCTCTCTCTCTTTCTCTCTCTTCATCTCTCTCTCTCTCTCTTAACTGCTTCTACTCTACGAGTGAAGGCGCCTTCACCACTTCAAAGCCCCGGGAATGTCAGTTCAGCACCCTCATCCAGCTCCCCTTCCACTGACTGTATGAATAATCCAACACCTTCCCACAGTGATCTCTATTCCAATGGACTGGGGCCTGGAGCCCCTGCTGAAGAGAAACTGGCTCTTTAGTAGTGATGGCTTTGTCCCAAGAAAGACTCGAGTCGTAACCCTGAAAGTTCAGAGGATCTGCCAGAAAAGAGATGAGCAGTAAGCCTTATTATTAATATCTGCTGCCTCAATTAAAATGCAGGAATTTCAACATATATACTTTGTCAGGAGAGTTGTGAAAATGTCTTGCAATACCCAGTCGACCTCTAGGGGGAGGTGTCGTGCCAAATTCTCTTACCTTGAGGGGGGAAGCAACTCGTGAGCAATCCTAGCCAACAACAAAAAAAGACACAGACTGCACTCTAATCATAACCAGCACTTTTTGTTTACACACTCACTCAGAGTCTTTCAGAAAGGGAGAGAACACATGCCACTGATAGACCTCCTTTCATTTTGGGCTTTGGCACAGACCCAGTATCCTATCCCAACACACACCCACAGCTGAACAGATTTCTTCATACCATCTCAGGAAACCAGACTTTTGGCCAGACAGATTTTTAGTGTGATAACTGCACTGCACTTAATGCAATGTGGACCCAACAGCCAGAACTTCATCTGCAACCAAGGTGCCATAATGTTTTCACTTTAAACATCGGTAATCTCCTTATGTAAGGATACTAACACCAGCCACCACTTCACCTACTCACAAGTCATCCCACGGCGGCGTTTGTTTCATCAAGCAGGGGATTATCTCTGAGGAACAGGTACATGTGTTAAGTTATCATCAACATGTGCTAAAGTAGAGCACGCTACTTAGCAGTAGCCTGGCAGGCACAGTAAAACGTGTTTTACTTTCAGATCAGAGCAGGTATCTT
Organism: Clupea harengus; assembly: GCF_900700415.2. Taxonomy (NCBI): domain Eukaryota; kingdom Metazoa; phylum Chordata; class Actinopteri; order Clupeiformes; family Clupeidae; genus Clupea; species Clupea harengus. Next base: position 5,103,629 of record NC_045157.1, read on the forward strand.
TTAGTGTAGTTGATTGGATTTATTTATCATGCTTTATGTGCTCTAGCTGCTAGAGTCTAGCATATCTGGCTGCGAGCTACACAGTCCCTGTGCGGGGAGATATATTTGACCGTTTTCCTGTGTCTCTGAGCATTCACGAGGATATCCATCTCCTATTAATGCAGAAAGCAGCTATTAATCCATCTCTCTCTTCTTCTCTTCCACTCACTATCCATCTCTCTCTTCTTCTCCTCCTCTCACTACGCATCTCTCTCTTTTCTTCTCCTGCTCTCTGATCCTCCTTCTCTTTCTCTCATCATTGGGCAAACTGTTCTTTCAGTTCTTTCACCAAAATCTCTCTTGCTTATTATCTGGCTGATTCTTTTCCTCTCTCTCTCTCTACTATTAATGCAGCTGATTTTAAGCTGGACCTGACTGTGATCTGGCTCAGCGCTGACCCTGACCCAAGCGCACACTGAGCGGATCCTCACCACCAGTCAAAGGCCAGATCTTCTTCGTGAATCAGCTCTTGTCTGGCCAAACCATCTCCCACCTCCCTATTCCTTTGACCTTTATCTGGCTAGCCCAGTGGAGGAGACACTTAGTGAGTGTTGATAAAGAAACCCGGTGCTATCTTGGCTGCCTGTCTGGCAGTTCAAGCCTATTCCTGTTCAGAGCTGTGGGCCCCCTGGATCGAATCACCCCGTTTTATTAAAGAATCAATTGTCTCTCTGCATGACAGGTTATCACAACCAAATGGGACTATTGATTTATGGATGAAATGTAAACGCACATTCAGATGCGCCGCTACACAAATCCAATTCCTTCCGCTCCTGGAAAAATACAAGCATGCCCAACAAGATTACTTTGTAATGAGCTGTATTTGCAAACACAAGCAGTACCAGCCTAACATCCTGCTAAGCCCTTTATTTACACACACACACACACACAAACACACACACACACACACACACAGAAACAGACGGAGAGAGAGAGAGAGAAAGAGAGATAGACAGAGAGAGACGCCAGAACAAAATACCGTATTTCAAAAATCGTAAACTTGGCACCTGGTTTGTGTGCAAGTCATAATTCGTTATGGTAGTGCCTTTCTTGAAGACTGCCTTTTGTGTCATGAGAAAGGTAACACATTATGTCCCCTCTGTCCAATGTGCCCCCCACACCGTATGACCCAGAGACTAATGCCTTACAGCTCAATGTCCCCCTGACAGGCACTGCCCTCTTGATAGCAACTCTGGCAGCATTTGTCAACTGGAATGGCCCTCATCTTTTGCTCAGACATCGACGGCTCCACTGGGGCTCTTTCTGAAGACCTCCGAGTGAAAATGCTATTTTCTTTTCCTTTTTTTCCCTTTTTTCTAGCGGGGGGGGGAGACTCCAAGAAAAATGTGTCTTATTTGTCTTCGTTACACGCAGGGTTCGGCCTCAAAGTTTGTTCCGCAGGAGCAGGAGCACTTCCTCTGGTTTCATGTGACATGGGAGCACATCAGAGATGTTTTTCTTCGCCCTCTCCCTCTCTCTCTCTCTCTCTCTCTCTTCTCTCTCTATCCCCCTCTCTCTCTCCACCCCTCTCTCTCTCTCCCCCTCTCCTTCTCTCTCCCTCCATCCCTCTCTCTACCCCCCCTCCCCCTCTCTCTCTCTCTCTATCCCCCTCTCCTTCTCTCTCCCTCCATCCCTCTCTCTATCCCCCCTCCCCCTCTCTCTCTCTCCCTCCATCCCTCTCTCTCCCCCCCCCCCCCCTCTCTCTCTCTCTCGTCCTGATTGATAGTGTGGTTCTCACACCCATCTCTGCCTACAACAAACCTGCATTATCCCCTGAAGGCAACTGAAAGCCTCCGTCAGGAGGTGTGGGAGAACATCCTGCACACAATGAAAAATGAACAGCAAAAGGGTGACCCAACACCCCCGGGACCTAAGAGCCTAAGATCCGCACCAAAACAAACTTTGACGGGTTAACACTCAGGCCCCCTCTCTCTGGTGTAAACCACAGGGACTGTCAGAGATGTTTATTTTCCTCCATTTCTCATCACACCATCAGGCCTGAATTAAAGAGACGGAGGGAGCTTGTGACAATGGTTGAGACTTATAAGATATGATACTTTCCCACCGGCTGTAGAGAGAGCGCTAGGAGAGAGCTCTGGGCAGGAGCCAAGGCTTCGCTAGAGTTCTCCTCGGTTTCTGCTTTCTCAGATGAGAGGAAATAATCCCATGCAATCAGGTCTGGCAGTGCCCCAGTCTCTCCTCCAGACATTCTTCATCCAGGAACTTTAATGAAAATCAAATATTAATAGGAGGAAAATGGTGAAAGTAATCTTAGGAGACCGCATCTCAGGGAAGCAGCTGCACTCCACGACTCATTGAGCGTCCATTGAGACACAAAGGAGAGTTTTCCATTCAGCTTTGTTCCTTTTTCCATTCTCTCACTCAGTCTCTCCCACTCTCTCTCTCTCTCTCTCTCTCTCTCATTCTCTCACTCAGTCTCTCCCACTCTCTCTCTCTCTCTCATTCTCTCACTCTGTCTCCCACTCTCTCTCCCTCTCTCTCACTATCTCTCCCACTCTCTCCCTCTGTCTCTCCCACTCTCTCTCTCTCTCTCTCTCCTTCTCTCTCTCTCTCTCTCTCTCTCTCTCTCTCTCGCTCCTGTCTGTCCCTCTCTCCTTCCGATCCCCAGGGACACAGCCACACAAAGGCATGTTTTCTCGACGGTGAACGGATTTTGTTTTGACAGAACGGAATCTCTCCTTCGCTCTCCTGTGAAGTGGACGGCTCTAATGCCTGTGCATCTGTCATTGTCTTGAAGGGCCCGTTGTTTTGAAACGTGCCGCTCCACTCAGCCTCAATGGAGAAGCGGCCATTAAAACACTCGCCGTGGGCATAAACAGAACAAAGAAGGACACCCTCAGGTGAATCTCCCTGACCAGGGGAATCACTTCATCCACTACGGATTCAGAGTTCGCTGTCTCTCTTTCTCTGTCTCTCCCCCTTCTCTCTGTGCTCTTTCCTCTAAGAATTCACACGCACGTAGACTTCACATGCTGCCTGCTTTAGCCTGCAATTTTACAGTGTCCATAATAACATATTAGAGCATCATGAATCATTAATTTAGTTTCAAGTTCCATACCACACACCACAGATATCATACCAACACCGCTAAAGATGAATAAAATATGATTTCTTCCCCCCTCTTCACGGAGAATTGAGTGCTCCCATGAAACCAGCATATTTTCAGTGATTTCTAAAATGAGTCCATTTTCACAGAACACATTGAAAAATAGATTCTCTGCCTGACACTTTGATACTTTGCTCAGAGGCAGAGAGAGAGAGAGAGAGAGAGAGAGAGAGAGAGAGAGGCACAGAGAGAGAGGGGGAGAGAGGCACAGAGAGCAAGAGGGAGAGAGAGGGGGAGAGAGAGAGAGGCACAGAGAGCAAGAGGGAGAGAGAGAGAGGGAGAGGGGGAGAGAGAGAGAGGCACAGAGAGCAAAAGAGAGAGAGAGAGAGAGCTGGTGTGAATGCTGAGATGGAGGGATGAAGAGTGAGATGGGCAAGGCAATGTTTCACTCTGCATTAGCGTTAGCTATGCATTAGCGTTAACTGTTTATCCTAGCGGTGAAGAAACGAGGATGTGTCCTTCCATCTTTGGTCCACGCTTTCAACGAGGCACAACAAGAGTGCAGGGATCTACGTATTGACATGTAGATGTAAATAATTCATCATTGGGCATTCATTTGCTTTCTCTCCTTCCATGACTATTGCACAAAGCAACAGTACAAATCTGCAGTTTCACCAGTTCTAAGATTTATTCATATTCTTTTGACATTATGAGCTGCATTATATTACACAGACGCCCTAAGTGCAGTGTTCCCTGGTCTCTATACGCAGCTGCATTGGGTACGTTTGTGAATACTCCATCTTTTGATTGGACGTTTGTGAATAATGCGTCTTTTGATTGGGCGTTTGTGAATGCTGCATCTTTTGATTGGACCAGCAGTTTGGGCCCAAGATATGTCAGCTCAGGGGAAGTGCACATCAGATGTGCTGAGCGCTAACTCTTCTAACTCTTCTAACTCTTCTCCTAGGGCCCTGCCTCTCCGCTGTTTGCTCTTCAAGGATATCATCAATTTCTCCGCTGATTTGGCAACGGTCCCCTATTCTCTTCGTCCCTGGCCATCTTGTTCAGCAGTACACAGTGTTTCTCCTATCACAGGACAGTAATGGAAACGGATGTGCTTATGCTTCACGCTGTTACATCCAGGCAGCGGCTGACGTTGGAACACACCTGCCAGACCTGATCCCGTTATGCTGAAATGACTACCTCATAGACACAAAAGCACATCTGTTTTGTAGTATTCTTTCAGTCAAATGGATTTGCATTTCTTTTTGAAGGAAAGTCTGAGATTTTTCAAAGAGAGATATTTCAGATAAGTAACAAAGACCCTTTGAGGTGTGCGATAATAATGCAAAAATAAACTGTATGACTAAAAATGATATATTATATTAATAAACATAAAGATTAACCCGTTTTCTCATCACAACCTTGTCCAATTTCCATCCATTCATTATAGATTATAACGTGTAAATGTATGAATGATGCAACCTATCAGTGTTCAGCTTTGTCAAGCACAGTTAAAGTGCTGTCAGTTAATCCTCGTGAGGGTTCCTTTCAAAACGTCAGAATGACTGTTTCTCTGAAACTACCCACCATGGCTCCAGACAATTATCCCACAAGTCAAAATACGTACACTACGGTACAGGCAAACATTTATGTGTGCTAAGTGGGCACCAAAACTGAGACGTTGGTGCTGTTAGCGCCTTGCTCCTCCATTTGAGCTACTATAGCTAACATGTCTGATGTGTGTCTCGTAGGTGCTCCCGTAACTGTTTACATCCAATGAACCAAGTCTTCCAAGAACATAATATGTATGTGTTAGGAAAGTTGTTGACTAACTAGTTTGTCATAGTGTCAAAGTAAGCAAATTTCAAGAGGTTTCGCTAGGTTTAGCCGCTAGCATCTCATTAGCAATTAGCAATTCCTCCATTGTGCTGCGTTAACATTTAATTGATTAGGGTTTATGATTACATAGTAACCTCTCATTCCCAATCCATGTCCCCAGCATCCCTTTCCATCTTGGTCATTCAAAAGACTCCAACCAACCAATCACCCATCCTGCCTGTAGCACTGCGTCATAGTTGTCAAACTTTTAATTTAGGTTTCCCAAAAAAGCAACAGTGAGAGTGAGAGAGGAGGAGGTAGAGAGAGGTAGAGAGAGAGAGAGAGAGAGGAGGGATAGAGAGGGAGAGAGAGGGATAGAGGGAGAGCGAGAAAGCCAAAAAGAGAGAGAAGCACAGAGTGAAAAAGAATGACAGAAAGAGAGAGAGAGAAAGAGTTCATAAAAGACAAAGGAAAGAGAATAGTCTATATAGTATGATCAGCAGTGCACTTATTAAAAACCAAATTGCATCAACTGCAATGTATCACTGCTCCATTAGCAGATCCTCGAGGAAACCCTCCGTGGGGATGGAGAATCCTTGACACTGCTGTTTTACTTTCCTAAAAGGAAAAGAAAAGCAGAACTTCCTGCGGCGATGAGCTGTTTGCCTGACACCTCGCTCCACTCCTGTGTCCTCGGGGCTGAGGTGCTACGACGGACCCGTATGCAGGATCCACTGCTCTCCTCTCCCCCAGAAGTAAAACGAACGTCAGGCAAATTATGTAATGGGAGCAGCACACAGCCTGCGGAAATCCCTTACAAACCCAGTTACCATGTTCCCAAGAGAAATCTCCATACATTTGAACAACCTCCCACTTGTTTTAGCCTGTGGCTACTTATAATTATTGCTTCAACACTTGAGATCCAGGAACTGCATCTGGAATTACTATGCGGTAGTATTATTGCTGAAAAGTTCCTCTGTCCCGGGGGCATATGCAGTTTTAAATTTGTTAGTCAAAGTGTTTTGTGTTTGCCAGAGTGTTGGTGATTAGTGTCGCCACAAATCATATCTGGCAGGGCTAAGGGCCCAGCCTGCCTGTCTGTTTGTGTGCGGAGAGTAAAACTCCTCTGGCATGGTTGATGGCTTTGTTAAAAAAACAAAAAATATGTGCTTCGAAAATAGACATGGTTGGCAACATACTACAGAATTTACACACACTTTAGTATGAAATATAATAGCCATACCAAATTTACCGAACAAATTGACCTTACAAAAATGAAACTGAAGCTAATTTCATCCTTGTGAAGAGGAATAAACTTTATTTTTTAATGCGTAATCTACTGTAGATTAGAGTATATGATAGTAATGAAGAACAAGGAAGTCATCAAGATAGAGGACATCATACATTACATTCTTCTACCTGGATTTCATCGTTACAGTAAAGGTTTCAACGCCCCTGAGTTGAAAATAAAATTGTGTCAAATGTCAAATTACAACACATTTCATGCCTGATGTTACTCGGTACGGTCCCCCCCACCAATGCTTTGGTTGTAACTTCTTCTTCCATTCTTGCATTGGTAGGCCCGTGTGAGGAGGCGAAGGTTGCTGAGCCCCCACAGAGCCATTTAAGAGAATGCAACATCTCCAGATCCGCTCATCTGTGGAGGATGGAGGTAATAGAGAAGCAAGTGCATAATTGCCTGAAATGCCCCATTAGCCATCCGTTAATTACCACAAACACATCGTGTTCATCAAACGCTCAGCGCCATTACCTTCACTCTTCATCTCCTTGCCCCGCTCTCTCCCCACTGGCAGCATAGCAGGGGTGATGAAGCTTGAGGATGACGAGGAGGACAGGGGGGGGAGCTCAAAACATTTCCCTTCAGTGCAGAGAGCAGGGAATAAACAGGGGAATGCTGTTTTGAGCACCACAATCCTGGGTGACTCACTGTTAATGGTTAATGTTTCCTGTTACATGCACACCTTCGATTTCCTCTGCCTTATCATGCAATTTAGCGGGGGGGGGATTAGATCCTGCATATGTGGCGGAGGAGTGCAACAAAAGGCTTCACACAGCTTTGTTGCGATTCATCCCGAAATCATCTACGTGTGAATTCTTAGCGGGCGAGGTGATGACACACTATTGATGAGAGAGCCAGGTCGCGGCAAGGAGAAAAATGAGAGAGCGATAAAGAGAAAGAGAGAGAGAGAGAAAGAGAGAGAAAGAGAGCGAAAGAGAAAGAGAGAGATAGAGAGAGAAAGAGAAAGAGAGAGGCTGCTTTTATTACCTCTGCAATGTTGTGTAGCAATTTCTTTTTTATGGATTCCATCTTGTATTATAGTTTCCCCTGTCGTATAGACCAGGCTGTATATGTGTCCTGCAAGGCAGAACAGAAGGCAAACCATTTGCACACTTCAATGCCACAAATAGCAGCACAGAAAGCCTGCTTCCAGTCCCTCCACAGAGCCCGGGCCGGAGCAAAACAAATGTCCTCAGCAGCCTCCATAAAACCACCAGAAGGAACACAAGAATCAGTGGGGAAAAAAAGGGCTTCGGCTCGAGGTGCGTGACCAGAATATAAACACGGGTCTCTCCAGCTCTTTGGCAAACACCAGCCACATACATTCAATACACTGTCTAATTAGTATTCACAGTGTAGCGTGCACCGATTACATTCTGCAATCATAAAAAGACTGAGGGTCGTGACCTCTCTTTTCATATCTCCCTCATGTCAGGCAGTGCCATAAGATATAAATGTGGGGTCTAATAGCAACACGTACACTAAGATTTGTGAAGGCACAGGCAGGCAAACAATTAGAGGGAGCCTCATGCCATGCTCTTGGAATTGGGCTCGCTCTAATCGTTAGGCTGCGAATAAAACGAGGCAGACTTTTGTTGACGTTTGTGAGTTCAATCATCAAGGGGCGCTTTCACAGAGATTTTCTACAACTGAGATTTAATTGTCAGCATGAGAGATTGCTTTTCTTTGTTTGGCTGCTTTAAATCTTCATAATGAATAAAAATTGCTTGTACAGATTGATCACCTTTTATTTACCTCATTAAAATGCGCCCTAGAAGATTAATTTACAGTGGCAATGTCATTTCTCTCCCTTTCTCTTCTTTTCCCTACATCTACTGTTCTGTGCGGTACGATAATGAGAACAGAACAAAAGAACAAGGATAGATGTCTGTTTGTCAGCGACAGAACAAAAAGACAGAGAGTGTGAGCCCACAGCAGTACAACAGTACCATTTGCTAAAAAAAATGCATCGTTTGTTTGTTTCTTTTTGCCTTTAAGCTACAGTTGTTTTACTTCTCTCAAACCCTTTAAATAAATGCCAGTGTTTTATAAGGTACCATTTCTTCTGTACTTGGGCAACGAGGGCCAGTAATTTGCATAGACATTTCAGAGAGAAAAGACTCTTTTCAGCCAAAGCGAATTGTAACTTTAGGCAGAGACTCTAAATGACAAGTTCTTAGCAGGTCATCCCCTGTAGACCTCCATAGGCTACAGTCATCACAGGCAGCAGTATTCATTAGTTTACATTTGACTGCAGACACCAAGGCCGCCATCATATTAGAAATTCAGCCATCTAAGCATTCATGCATGTGCAGCTTTCAGCACAGTAAATCACATTCCCAGCAAAACCGTATCTCTGCTATTTCCATAGAAGACAGGTCAATGTCATGAAATAATCATGTGGTGACTTACACTGATAATAACCCTGTTTCATGTGAAGGTTGTTAAGAAGAGGAGCCAGTCCGTGAGAGATAGGGTCTTTGAACGGCTCTATTTATAGCTCCAGAAGTTGTGTCTGTTCACCTTGCCAGGTCTGCACGAGGCCTAAAAAAATGCGGACTGTTCGGCAGAGACAGTTGAGGTGTGGGATGAGGTGGACTTCTCTCTGTATTAAACCTCTGGAGTCTGGGACTAGAGTCAGGAATGTTCGGGAATGTGGTGATTCTGGCATGCACTGGCTTTAACAAAACACCCCTGAGGGATGGGTCATACATTCATACCAGGGAACATACCATGCATTTTCCTGAAGGTTTTTTATTTGTTTGCGCAAGAATGCTCATGTAAACATTAATTACATATAGAAATGGAGATGTAAGGGAAAGCTGTAATGAAGATCTAAGCAGGGAAAAAAGAAGAAAACAACAAACTAAATGACATCACTAACTTATGGAACTACATGGTAACTCACTTGAGTGAATATCTAGAAAGATCTGAGCGTGTTCTGCTGTAATGCGTGTCTTTAGAGCTGAAGTCCTCCCATAGACGTCTGGCTGAGTGAGAGGCTGAGGCTGAGGGTGCTGTCCGCAGGTGCCGACTCCCCCGCTGCATGAGCAGGGCGGCAGGGGATGGCTGTGCCCTCAGCACAGCCAGGGTCAGGGCTGGGATGAGGAAGACTGACGTTTCAAACTTTGCCTGGAGCCGAGCGGTGCCCATGTGTGGCTGGGCTACTAAATGAGCCCCAGCTGCAGTAACCTGCTCCCCTTCTCTCAACCTGCTCAGCCTCCGCCCATCAGTCAAGGCCCAGTAATTGGAGCAGGCGAGGGTGAGCGTGACTGGGAGAGCGCGGCTTTGTCAGATATGGTGTTTCGGGGAGAGAGGGGTGGGCGTGACTGACACGTCCCCAGAGTAACTTCTCCCAGGTGGCAGACAACTGTGGGACAGATCTGGCCCGGCTCTGGTCTTGATCTGACTCAACACTGGTCTTGATCTGGCCCGGCTCTGGTCTTGATCTGGCCCGGCTCTGGTCTTGATCTGACTCAACACTGGTCTTGATCTGGCCCGGCTCTGGTCTTGATCTGGCCCGGCTCTGGTCTTGATAGGACTCAACACTGGTCTTGATCTGGCCCGGCTCTGGTCTTGATCTGGCCCGGCTCTGGTCTTGATCTGGCCCGGCTGGTATATCTGTGCCAGATCCGGGCATGACCTGTTCCACAGTGAGATGCTAGACCTGTTCCACAGTGAGATGCTATCGTTGCCGTTTGCCGTGAGGTACCTGTGTGCGGTCCTAATTCAAACGCAGCTGTTCATGTTGAGTGGAAATTTCAGACCTCCAGTGAGATAACAACGTGGACAACTGACCCCTGCTACTCTGAATGAGAAACAGCAGGGAAACAAGAGCATCCAAGCTGTTGCAGGAATACCAATGCAAAAAGGCAATCTCTGGGAAACAGGAGGGACTTTATCGTCCACTCCTGTAGAGGAGGGAATTACCTTCGATAGAACATCCATTCCAGCTGGGAGAGAGTCCTCTCGTCCTGGCATTCATCTAGTGTTAAAGCTCTTTCTTCCGAGAAGAGATCTCTTATGAAGCTCTCAGTGCAAACTGACAGCTCGGGGAGCTTGGGATGCCCCCTGAGAGTTGGCTCTCACCACGGCTCTCTCCTATCTCAGTGCTGTTTCAGTGTGTCTCCCCCAGGGCTGAGGCTAGGTCTGCACTCGGCCAATCAGGGGAAAATGCGCTGGCCAAAGGACTTTTCTGCGATCCAGTAAAGGATTGTTACTGAACAGTGTTACAGGAAATATGTACCCATATACTGTATATTATTCACACACACACACACACACACACACACACACACACACACACACACACACACCACACACCACACACACACACACACACACACACACACACACACACACACACACACACACACACACACACACACACACACACACACACATCTTGTCAGGGCTCCTGCATTAACTTTGTTTCTGCTGCTATGCCCCCGCTGTTCATGACGGGTTGCGGCTGACATTTGTTTTTGTTTACTTCCTTGGCCATCTTGAAAGACTTCTGCCCTTGTATGTTGTGCCCCGTTACCTGATAGTGACTGAAACAAACTCACTTAAGGTCAAACTTCCACTCTGTGTCTGAGTGCTGCCTTATACTCTGATACATCTATTATTCATTTTAACCGTTGTATTAACATGATCATGGTCTGCGTTCAGAAAGTTCAGAGCTTCATTGAATGCAGAGTGATCCTCATCACCTGATGACAACAACTAATACACACCCAAACAGGTGGGCTGGAGTGCATGGAGATTGAGCAAGGGTTATTATGGGGTGTATTTGAAATGTGCATTCCACTACATTACATGACACTCCCCATTACACTGTAGAAGATCATCTTTGGCATTTGGGGGGATGTTATCAGATTTACTTCTGTTTTCTGTACAAGCAAACATTAAATAAATCATCTTTCATTTAGTCCTCATAATTCACATGAACAGTTAGTTTTATTTTGTCCTCATAATTCACATGAAGAGTTAGTTTCATTTCGTCCTCATAATTCACATGAAGTTTCATTTTGTCCTCATAATTCACATGAACAGTTAGTTTAATTTTGTCCTCATAATTCACATGAAGAGTTAGTTTCATTTTGTCCTCATAATTCACATGAAGAGTTAGTTTCATTTTGTCCTCATAATTCCCTGAATACATGTCATATAACAATGACATAATGTTTTGAGCTTTACAGTTCCCAGCAGTAGAACGGTACCAATGATACTATGTGTTTCCCAACCCTGATGAATCTTAAGGGAGGCTATTCTCACATTTTCCAGTTGGTACTCACCCTGTTCCCTGTTCCTAAGCGTACTCTTTGGCTTTGTAAGATCTTTGCTGCACAGAAACAACAAACTGTGAACCTGCATAGCCACATCCTCCTAACAGAGATCTATGTGCAATGTGGTTGGTGGATATGGAAATCCTGTGGGACTTAAAGTTTTACATTTGGTGAGAGTGCCTTTCAAAAACACTTATCCTTCACCTCTCTCTTTCTCTCCCTCTCTCTCCCTCTCTCCCTCTCTCCCTCTTTCTCTCTCTCCCTCTCTCTCTTCCAATTTCAATGCTTCTCTGCCTGTAGACACAAAGCAGAGCACAGCTCCAGGTACTTTTCCTGTTTGGAGCGTCCCGGGGGAGCTGAGCTGAAATCGGTGGAATAAAACCCCATCCATGCTGAGTGAAGCTTTGTGTCCCCTGACAGTGGAATGTACAAAGGGACCCAGAAGAATGAGTTGGATTAAAGGGGGGAAAATGAGCAGGGGAAAAGCTTCAGAAAAAAAAGAAACTATTGAAAAAAAATGCTTTGTTAATATCTCTTACCAATGCAGAGCAATCGTTAAATATACTCTGCTTGTCCAGAGAGGTTGTTTAATGTGATGTTGATTGATTTATATCCTGTGCTCGTTCACGTACAGTTTAAAAGAAAAGACGTAATAAGTGGACTGTTCATGCACATTTTTTTTTAAATCTTTCCTGACTATCTGTGAGTGCACTTCCTATCTTTTTTTTTTTGTCTGAAATAGCGTGTGTTGCTTCCCTTCCCTAACCTTCCTCAGGTCTGTTGTGCGCTCTGGAGGATAGGAGTCCCCCATCAGGTTGTCTAATTATGCAGGCCTCGTGCTGCATGGCTCACGGGCAGCGGCTCGACTCTCACTAGGGCCTCCAGAGATGCCTCCCTCCTCGGTGAGTTTTAAAGGTCACATCAGTCCCCCCCCCCTCCCCCATCCACCCCCAACTCCCATCAGCTGAGGAAAAGCATTAGCCTGCTGTCTATGGAGAATATTGTTTTCCTTCCTGCATCCCGACCTCCCCCCATCCCCCTCAAGGTGCATTTCAAATGCACTCACCCAACATGTCTGTGGAGCTGCTCACAGCATGGCAAAACAAACAGCCAGCCCTTGTTTACGCCTGTGGTAAAAAAAAGGGAAAGAAATAAACGGTAGACCTATATTGTTGGTATTCAAAGTCACTTTTACTGAAAGAGTGATTTCATCAGTTAAACCTTGATGTTTTATTTTATTTTATTTGTGTTCTTTCATACACACATGCAGACACATACAGATGCACACAGACACACAAATATGTGCACACAGATACATAGATAAACACACACAAAATACACACATACACACACACAATACAAACACACACACACACACACACACACACACACACACACACACACACACACACACACACACACACACACACACACACACACACACACACACACACATGCCCTTCCTCATTGCCCATAGTAGTTTTACGGGGAGCCCTTATTCCCCGTGGTGTTTTTATTCCTCTCAGGCTGGAGACACCACGGCCTCTATGTGTCATACATGTGGAATATCAATTTACCTACTGCCGTGTTTGGCCACAGCGCCCGGTTTCATGCGCTCGTTCAAACGCTCCGCGGCTTTGAAGGTCATATAAATTACACATCAGACATGGGGGTGACACGGTGCAGTACTTTACCATACTTTCCATTGTCAACCAGTTACCTGCCTCTCTCTTCTGTTCATGCTTCACATCTGCAGAAGCAATGATCCCCGTCAAGAAACCATTAAGATGGGTACCGACTGTAGACCAATGGGATCCAATGTATTGTGAAAAAAAGAGAAAAATAAACGCATATCTATTGTCCATTATAGACATACTGCATTTACAGTATGCATTTTTTAATATTCATGAGATTACTATGATCTTCTCTTTAGTGGACCAAACACTACTGTTGTACTACTGGCTCTTTAATAACTTTTAGCAACATTTTTAAGGCTTTAATTCACCCAGCGTTATGGTTCACCTAGGCTCCATGTAGCCGTCACTGGATATGTGCTCTTGTCCCAGAGCGAACATGACTACTGTTGTACTGTTGGCTCTTTAATAACTTTTAGGAACATTTTAAAAGGCTCGGTTGGAGTTCAGACCATGTCCACGTGCAATCCTAAGATTTAATTCACCCAGCGGTATTGTTCACTTCCATTTAGCTGTCACTGGATACGTGCTGTCGTGCCAGACCCGGGCCGCGTCTGGGCCTTACCCACCCCAAAACCGTCTTCAATCAGGGCACTGAGGTGCAGGAGGAAATCAATGCTATTTTGATGTACTGTGACACGTTCGTTACAGAAACAGCGCAACAATGCACATGGCTCCTGTGATGACTGACCTCTGTGCTACTGTCAGGAGAAATAATGCTTGCCAAGCTGCGTTGCCATGGCCACCAAAAGACATCAAAAGGAAGACAGATCTGAAGCCGCCATGGAAACGCTCGCACAGTCACCCTGAGGTTGTCATAATTATGCAGTCACCACGGTTACAACTCAAGTATTGCATTTGACAGGTTTTTCGTAATGCTATTAAGGGTTTGTGTCTTGTCAGGGTAATACAACTTTTGTTTGCTTTCCTCCGGAACCACTTTTAAGATCACTAATAAAAACAAAAACATTTTTTTTTTTTTTATGCTTTCACTCATCATGTGCAACAAGCTGTTGGTTATTCTTTGAAAACTAATTTACTTTGTCTTTCATTGATATAAATTGGCCTTTTGAAAACTGCTGAACTGTGTGCCTTGTTTGTTTATTTGTTTATTTGTTTGTGTATTTTGTTTCGAGACAAACAATCCTATAAATTCACCCACAGATGACATAATCCTTTACTTTAAAAAAAAAAAAAGAGTTGTGTGTTGAGAAAAGATAAGCCTTTTTGTTTTGGTTTTCCTGCGGTACTCACCAGATGCTTTCCACAAGGCTGAAAGGGATGCATCTGGTGTTTTTACCAAAGTCAGCTGAAAAGATGCGGAGGCCATTGTTAATGAGAGCAATGTGGCTGTAAAGGGGTCCCTATGTGTTTTCCCTCTTTTAATCAAATGCTCCATGAACAATGGCTGAAGCTGCAGGCAGCACAACGAATGGAAGTGTGCTGTGCATATATGAAGCCTGAAATGCTTTTTTTCTTTTTCTTCTTCTCCATTTAGTGCCACTTCCCTTTGACAGGGTCTTGTTTCAACACTGTGGGAGTTTGTAGGTAGGAAATTGGAACAAGGCACTGGTGACAATGAAATTACAAACTGCTCTTTATGACACCGCACACTCGGGCACTATGTAGAGCCACCCGCTCCGGGGCCTCCAGGCCTATCAGTGCTCTGACTTGAAGTGATACTCATAACCATCAGCAGACCTGCCACAAAGACAAACAGGCTACAGGATGGAGAATGGAGACTGTTTCAGCAGCCTCACCGCCAGGGACATGTCATGTCCCCTCCCCTCCTCTCCTCTCCTCTCCTCTCCTCTCCTCTCCTCTCTCCTTCCTCTCCCCTCCCTCGGCCATAATGAGACAGGGAATCTGTCCTTACCCTCTTATCGCTGGCTCCAGTTATGCCACCTCACCTTTAAATATTCATCATGTGCCGATTGCGTCCCGAAGGCCGGCATTTCAAATTATAACAGTCCGGCCTTTAATTGCCAGAATGCCACCCAGGCCAGGGGATCTGAGTGATGTCCCTATTCATTATTAATGAGTCGCCGCCAACAGCTTGACATTTGCATTGTGCCAATGGATGTAAATGAGTCATGTGGGTGTAGGTTTGGAGCTGTAATGTAAGCTGTTAGGCTGCAGCTGTTGGAAGAACACTGGCCCTGCAAACACCCTACTGTATGTGTGGTGATTATTCACAGCCAGGCGAGGTGTGTGTGTGTGTGTGTGTGTGTGTGTGTGTGTGTGTGTGTGTGTCTCTGTGTGTGTCTAATTATCATGAGAGCTGTCACTTGTCAAGGGTGCAAAGATGCCTTTTCTGATAAGCACCGTAAAACACTTAAAGGTGCTGCTGTCTCACCAGAATGTGGGGCAGATTTATTTTTAACTAAGCAGCACTCATATGGTTCATTTGCAGCGGACTGGGTGTTCCATGTAGGCGATAACCGCTATCCTGTACAACAATCAACATGGGGCCTACAGCACATCTTCAAACACACACAGTTAAAACAGTGGGACACAACTACAGCACATTTTTTAAACACGCACAGTTAAAACAGTGGGACACAACTACAGCACATTTTCAAACACACTCAGTTAAAACAGTGGGACACAACTGTATGCAGGGGCTTTGCAGAAGGGGAGGCAAAGCAGGCGATTCCCTGGAGCCCCAAGCTGGAAAGGGGGCCCTGAGAACCGCTGATGACGTCAGTCCACAACAACAACGACAGGTCTGTGCGAACCCCCTTTTTCTGCAGGAGACAACAATGCCATGTCCAGAAACCCCAGACCATTAGCTTGCTAAGAGTTTCGTAATTAGGCTGGAGAGCAGCAACACCATGAAATGTACCTTTCATACTACTCTAAACGAAAGTACAGGCATTAGGAGGGGAAATGGGAACAAAAAAAACAGTGGTTAGTGTGAATCTCGTAAGTATGGCAATGGCTTAATTGGTCCCTGCAGATAAATGCAGGTAAAAAAATGTGTTTTCAAAGCTAGCAGACCATACTCACTGAAGGAGATTTGGTTAAGTTTCTTAATGCATCCCAATGAGTAGACCCAGCTATATCCACAGATATGCCAACTAAAGAAGGATCAGTTCGATATCGTAATTATTCTGTATAAGGTGTCTACACACACATATTTTTATTTATTACAGTTAATATGTAATTATTTATTTCTAACCGTTCCTTCACCTTCCACCTATTGCTTTGCTCATGACGTACACATGCCCAAACATGCTCAGAACTCTATTCTGTACCTGTGAAATGGTCTCTTAAACAGATCCCCTCTGTAGATGTGTGGCTGGTGGGGGGTCAGGGGGTAGTGTTAGGGTCAGGAGGCCCATGCTTAGACTTTTGCTGGGGCCCCCAGAGTCCCTAGAAACTCCCTTGACTGTATGTGTGTGTGTGTGTGTGTGTGTGTGTGTGTGTGTGTGTGTCTGTGTGTGTGTGTGTGTGAGAGTGTGTGTGTGTGTGTGTGTGTGTGTGTGTGTGTGTGTGTGTGCAGTACTTCAGATTTAACCGATTGAAACACTAAAGTGGATCTATTTAACTGTACAAAGAATGTTGCCAAGCTGCCATGAGAGGAAGATAACAAAAGAATGAAAGCAGACGGTGGGGAAGGACTCCGCTCATCTCACCTGCGTTCCATCCCTAATCCCTAAAACACATAAACAACAAAACCTCTGGTACTTTTAACAGATTCCCAAAGAATAAATTATTCTTTGCCCTTGCCTGAGGTTGTTTGCCTCCATGCACTGCGCTGGAGGAAAGGCAAACACCCAGTGTTTCACCACTGTTTGAGCATCTCGTGTGTGTGTGTGTGTGTGTGTGTGTGTGTGTGTGTTGCCCCACTGTTTGATCATCTCTTAGCATATGGCTTAAAGCTGTCACAGGAGGAAACCATTAGCTCCTGTTTTATGATGAATGCTAATCACCTAGGGTATAATTTTCACTAAATCAACTACCTCTTATGCGCATTTACCATTCTTTCCTAAATCAACTACCTCTTATGCGCATTTACCATTCTTTCCTAAATCAACTACCTCTTATGCGCATTTACTATTGTTTCATAAATCAACTACCTCTTATGCGCATTTACTATTGTTTCACTAAATCAACTACCTCTTATGCACATTTACTATTGTTTCACTAAATCAACTACCTCTTATGCACATTTACTATTGTTTCCTATAAAAAGTCTCTAAGGCAGAAATAGAAATGGACAGATATGGCAGAGGTCTGGCCCAGATGAGGTAAACTCATTCCAGATCAGACTCGAGCTAGATCCAGGCCAGGGTGCAATCCAGACCAGATTAGGGTCCAATCCAGGCCAGATTAGGGTCCAATCCAGACCAGATCAGACTTGAGCTAGATCCAGGCCAGGGTCCAATCCAGACCAGATTAGGGTCCAATCCAGAGCTAGATCCAGGCCAGGGTCCAATCCAGACCAGATTAGGGTCCAATCCAGAGCTAGATCCAGGCCAGGGTCCAATCCAGGCCAGATTAGGGTCCAGTGCCTAGTTGCATAAAACACCCTACATTTTCCCCTTAAGTGTGACACTTAAGGTACAATCTTATCTAAAGGTACGATTTAAGTTTGTTGCATAGATTCCCTCAAAGGTTTCTCTTACCAAAAGGAAAATGGTAAGAGATTTACTACAGTGAGTGGGATTTTGCAGTAATATAATTCTACCATAACTATAGCACTCTTCTTAAACCTATGTACTTTAATGAACATTATGTAAATGTTATTTTTAGCCTACTGACTTTAGTGTGAGGTAAAGATAACAATGTAGTCATGAGCTGCAGGTAGAAAAAAAGAAAAATGCATATTGTTGGAGGAGAATGGCAAAAGAAAGTTCATTCTCAGCAGCAAAATCCGGCAAGCCAAAAAATAATGTGGGAGAAAATTACTGAAAAAAATCAACTTGAGAAATCTTGTGATAAAAATAACTGGCCAAGAAGCTCTCAAATAATACGAACATTGATCTTTCTGTGCAATGAAAGAGCTGGGCACTTTAGGAGGCAGTGTGGTCTAGCAGGTTAGATATCTGTTAACTCAAAGGATTAGTAAGGGCTCAAGTATGCTTCCGCAGACACAGACATGAGCATGAGTGCATCTAAAGTATACTAGTTATAGTGTTGCGGACTCGTCTCTCAATCACACTGCTTGAAATAATATCTCTACAAGGTGTCAATCTGCAGCACAGACTGTTATTTTCCATTATAGGTCTATAGTTTTCTTTGCCCTTTCATAACCCTTTACACCTCTATATAAAAAGTGATGGCTACCTACCTTAAAAATATCATCAATGGTGATCTAATCAGCTATGATTCGCTAAAGCATGAAATAAATAAACCTCTTATTTTATCACCGGGTCCCCCAGTAGCAGGGAGCAAACATACTAATGAAAATGTGTGTCTGTGCTGTCGCATACAATGCGCAATCTATGTCCACAGAACTATACCCTCTGCTTTAGGCTATGTCAGAGCTAGCATGAGATTGCCAACTTTATACCTTTCCAAAACGATACAATAATTCAACACAAGCACTACTTAGTATCTAACTTAAAAGCAGACATCTGATTATGCAGGATAAGTGTAGATAACATCTATCTAGGAACACCCCATCAACAATATGTTTTTTTCAGTAATGTTACTTAACAGCTAGTTAGCTAGCATATTCCTCATCTCTTCATATCTACACAGCGGTGAGACGGCTAATGATACTATGTAACGCAGTGGTGAACAGGAAGCCAAGAGGCTACATAGTAGCCTAAACAAATAGCTGTGTAGCATTCCGTACTGACAGGAGGAGGAGTCATGGTGATGTAATAACTTAAGACTTCAATAATAAGACTTCAGTAGCTATGGTAATACTTGCGTCATATGGTGATAGAAAGAAAGAAAAACATTATAAATTAATTTCCTGTTGCCACCTGATTCAACCAGCTCAGTGAAATAACCTAGTTAAACTAACCAGCTCAGTGAAATAACCTAGCTAAACTAGCAGGGTTTTTGGTCAATTCACCAACACTAACAAACAGTGTCATGAGCCACGGTGGACATGGGTAATTACTGTCTCCACACACCTGCCTCAATATCCTCACTGATCTTGCTCTCACTCAAAATCGGTGCGTTGTGTGTTCCTGGGCCATGGCACTACCATGTTTGTTATTTTGCATTGATGATCACACAGCAACTGAACTTTTATAGAGTGAAAGTTTTTTCTGTTCACAAACTGGCCTTGGTGCGTCCGGGGTGCCTGTATCCTTAAGGCCATGCCATCAATAACACTAAATATACAAGGGAAACCTGCGCTCATAAAAAAATCAGTTTTAACGAGCTCTTGCTACTGTCGAGATGAAAATTTCACAGTTTCATTTAAATGTCTGCACAATGTGCCTGCAACTCCCAGAACGACTCTACAGATTTGTGCACATGGAAGATATCTCCCACAACAGGCTGGAAACTCCCAAACGCAATTAGCAACTGGAGAACTGCCGGTAAAGGGTGGTTGCGCTGGGTTGCATGAGATTGGCTTCGAGGTTGGTTGCCATTTCCCAGATGGATTGGTGATCAAATCTATACTGACGAATCAAACTCATCTGTAAACTGATCCAAAGGGGGTTTACCTGCTTGGGTACCTCCTCCTCTCCATCTCAATCATTTCTGCCCTGTCGCCTTCAACTTTTCAAGTTACTCGATTAAGTTAAGGTTTTCATACCCTTAACTATTCCAAGGGGAAATTGTCGTCACGGTTTTTAGGGGAGTTCTTCAGGGAAAATCTACAGTTAAGGGGTTTCTTAACATCCTTAATTATACCCTTTAGTACACCTTGAGACATTTAATGGCAAACTTAAGGTTCACTTAAGATGTTTTTTTGCACCCAGGCCCAGATCTGTGACACATCCGAGCCAGATCCATACCATATCAGAATACTAACTGTTAAGCTAACTGGTGAGTAACAATTCGATGTTCAATTTTCCAGTTTCGTACATAGCTTGCCATTATGCAGGACCATCAAATGTCTTTCTTAACCAAATCAAGATGTCCCCAGTGAGAGGCAGCCCAAAAATAAAGCATTTTACCAAAAAATACTCCCAAACAATTTCCAACAACTCTTAACAATGAGTTTAAACCAACTCCCTTTTCTCTGGTTCTATACTGAAACGTTAAGTCCAGTCAGACGGCCACCTCAAGGTCCATTTAGTTGGATCAGGTAAATCTGTTTCATTTCCAAAAAGACACAATCTTTGTCAGGCTCTGGTTATGCTCCCGACCCGCTGTTTGGGCCGATGCGGTGATACAGATGGACTGCGCTGATGGATGGTGTGTTTGATTGCTCTGGCTGTGCGGAGCTCAGGATGGTGCCCAGAATAGTTTTGGTCTCAAGGTGATTTGTACCGCTGCTTGCAGCCGAAAGTGGGTCATCGTGTGATGGCTATTGAGCTTCGGCGGAGTCCGACAGGCAGCCCACTTCTTGAGGCCCATTCAGACGTCTGAAGGCTCACAATCAGTCATGTGACGAGCATTAGCAGGATCCTCTCTGTGATTGTGATATGTGGGATGTAGTTTTTCAGTCTGGTCACTCTTATCAATAAATAGGTGGAAATATGTGGAAGATACATTCATATGTTATATGCCTATGGGGGCCTACTGCCTGTAGCACTGGGAGGATGGCAGCCACCTGATTCCTACAGCTTGCTTAATGGAGAAGAACCCAGGGTCCTTTTTATAAATAGCTCGCGTTTTGAGCATGCACAGACCTACATACACCCATTCACCCATCTCTCTCTATCTCTCTCTCTCTCTCTCTCTCTCTCACACACACACACACAAACACAGACACACACACACACTCTCTCTCACACACACACACACAAACACAGACACACACACACACTCTCTCTCTCACACACACACAGACACACTCTCTCTCTCGTTCATACACACACACACACACACATTACCACCCCATGACAAGATAACTTGTAAAAAAAACAGCCAGTCCAGGGTTGGAGCTGAGGCAGGCAGAGCCCCCCCCCCCCACACACACACACACACACTTCTTCTCCTGTAAAGATATAAATCAGGCACATTACCCTCCCACACACACACCACCACCTCCACCACCGGCTTCCATTTGTATCTGTCTCTGAGGCAGGTTTTACTGGGCTGAGAGGAGCGTGAAGATAAATTTCATCTGTGACCTCTTGACCTCCACAAAGTCCCTTGATTGCGAGGAGGAAATGGTGGAGGGTGAGAGGGAGGGGGGATGGGGGAGGTTGAACTTCTAACGGTGTCAGTAAGGATACCCCCCCCCCCGCCCCCCCGCCCCCCCGCCCCCCCTCCCCGGTTTAACCACTCCACCCCCAGCCTCTTCTGGGCCTCTACAATTTAGGCAAGATTGATCATCCAATTATCATCCGGCCAGGAGGGGGCCGTGAAGTGCCATTTTCATATTGTACTAACAGCCTGGAAATGTTTCCATACGATCCATCAGCTTTTCTTAATTACTGACCATGCGCGCAATCAGCACACAGGCGGCAGGGGAAGGGGGCAGGAGCCGGATACTGTGAGGCTATCAGAGGAACGCAGGAACCGCTGCAGACTCCGGACCCAGATTTGGACCACACCTGGGCCGCATGTGGTCCAGAAGCAGCTCTTATCAGCACCCAGTAAGCTCCGCTGAAGGCTGAAGCATCGTCTGCTGGCGTTGTTTTTTTGGCTCTAACACAAAGGCACTCATTCTGAGAAATCTGACCACCCCTGAACGCTGCTTACAGTGGGATCGGTTTGGCCCTGATTTGGCCAGGACTCATGCCAGTAATGTTAGAGTGGGCTGCTGTCTGTCTGGGTCCTTTGCATGATGCTCTTAAGACTCTCTGTATTGATTTCGCTGCAGCACAATCAGAGCTGATTGCTCACACAGTGCAGCCTTGAGCTGGTGAGAAAGCACACAATGAAAGGGGATGGTATAGCTGAAAGCCAGTCGCGCTGTCGATAATGCTGAAAGCTCTGGACTGAGTCTAAATATGACATTTAAAAAATCCAATGGGTCATCAGTATTCACAGTCATTACGCCAGGTTACACAACACACCGAATCTGTTGTTTTGAATAATTAAAATAGCGTGGCAGCACGTCATTTTTCTCTCAACTCCTTTGTTGAAAACAGAAGCAAATCACCAAAGCGGCGGACGATATCTCGTGAATTTGCAGTTGCTGGGAAACCGCCGGAGTTAAATGTTCATTCGGCCATGTTTTGAATAACAACAAGGTTCCCCAGCAAGCACTCTGGGCAACGAGCCCGCTCCTATCATTACTGAAATCAGTAATTACACTGTGCTGCTGTGGCCCAATCATACGGATACTACATTCAGACGTGCACTATTATTAAGGGTAGTCACTATTACTCACACTACCAGCTCATAATGAGCTATGTTGCTCTGACTCGATAAACAACTGCTACTACCACTGGTATTAAATGAAAAGAAAGTTAGAGGGTGATGCGGACCAAACACAAATGTGGGAGGTCTCCTACAGGTAGTTCTCTGGGCTGAGGGCTATTTATGTGCATGCAAGTGGCATGGAGCGCCAGGTGTGTGTTTTTTTCCCCCCTCCATTCACTCGGGTCTTTCTCTGGGAGCAATTAAAAGCGTGGCCTGAAAGCCCTGCTCCGACTGGAAGCGCTGGTGGGATTGGGGACTTCAAAGGCTGACCTCAAAGGCTACGGCTAAAATGGGCCCTGAATCTCCGGCAGCTCCTCAGGACGACAAAAAGAGGCTTGTTCCTGTGTGCCGGGACAGGGGGGGCAGGCAAGCCTCTGAGCCCCCCCTTAAAGGACACAGCGCAAATCATGAAAGTCTCCACTGAATTAAATGCCTCCATTCAGCGAGCTGAAGAATGTCAAGGTATTCGGTATTAGAGCACACCTATGACGAAGTTAGGGGGGAAAAAAAGAAAAAAGGAAGTAAAGAAAGTCCATGTGGAAAAAAAGGGCTGTGTTACATCCCCTGAAGTTATTTTTAAAGACCTTTAAAGGGCACTTGCAGGGGAGTTGGAGTGGACTCCAAAAAAAAAAAACGTTGTTTCTATAGCACTGACTGTGGTCCTGGCACTGAGCCACAGATCTGCACCTTTGTGCGGAGTGGAGCCCTTTTGTTCTGCAGCCCGGCCCATTAAATCCCATCAAACCGTGCACTTTGCATGCAGCCAAACAATACGGCGAGGACACCTGTTAAAGTAAAGTGATTAAAGCTCAGCGGAAGCGTTCGAAACCCGCTGAAAAGAAAGAGGAAATTAGCGAGGAACATGGGGAGGACTATCTGGCTTTTTTAATCTGCAGTCGTACAAGATGAGACGGTGAGAGAATGAGGAGGTGTAATCACCACATACTCAAATACACTAAAGGGGATGAATTTTAATAGACAGGGATTGCTGTTCTTCAATGGGAAATAGTGAAGTGAAATATTAAACACAGGAAAGCCTTTTTACTACATTTTTTATTTGATTTTTACACATCAAGTCTTTTACTGTTCAACCACTTCTCTTCATCCACCTCACAACCAGCGTATAGTGCGAAAATGATGCCGAGCTCTTCCAATCTCACGGATGATCACAAATAAACATAAATATCTGTTTCAGTGCTTGGACAGGCATGTGGCTTCATTTTACAGTAATAGCTTCTCTGTGCAAAACACACTTTCTACTCCAGCGCCTGTGTTGAGAGCACCTGCTGGCTGGCGCTGTTCTGGAGGGCCTGGCGTGTGAACTGCCTGGAGTGTTCACGTCTGGGTGCCTCTCCGCTGCCACTTTCACTGGAGTGACAGAAAGATCGCGCTGTCAGGAAGTCAAACTACAGTGAATTGTCACTGGATGAAAGAGCAGTGTGAGCGAGCGAGCGAGCGAGCGAGAGGCAGAGAGAGAAAGAGACAGAGGCAGAGAGAGAAAGCGAGAGAGAAAGGCAGAGAGAGAAAGAGAGAGGCAGACAGAGAGAGAAAGCGAGAGAGAGAGGCAGAGAGAGAAAGAGAGAGAGGCAGACAGAGAGACAGCGATAAAGAAAGTCAATGAGATGAAAGGAATGCTGCTGAAGAAGAGAGAAGACGGGGTGGGGGTGAGGGCGGGGGGGTGTCCCTGTGTGTGTGTGTGTGTGTGTGTGTGTGTGTGTCTCTGTGTGTGTGTGTGTGTGTGGGGGGGGGGGGGTGTCTCTGCCCAATGTGAGTCAACATGGATGTGAGATGTGAGAATGTGACGACATTTTACTACAGCTCCTTTACCTTACCATTTCATTGAAAGGACAGACGATGCAGAAATATCAGGTCCTGCATCAGATGTGAGCCAGTTGATCATTGCAGTTGATCATACAGCCTAGGTTACACCAATGGAATTGACACTTATTTTTTAAAGCAGTCATTTCTTTCAACTTTGATTTTATAGCCAAGGCTGTGTGGGGTCTCATCTCAAAGTTCAAGTCAACCTGTCTGGATTTCAACTTTTAGAAAAAGATTTCGGTATAAATAATCTACGATATGAAAGGATTTTTGCAGACTGATCAACTGATCAACTTCTGATCAACGAGTCTCCTGCAAGATATGTAGCAGAAGTAGCTGTCAAAGATGGCGGACATTGTGAGTTTGCAAACCATCCACACTTCACGCATGCGTGCCTCTCATCTCTGTGGACTCACATTGGGACAAAGCAAAGACAGGATCGCGTTTGGCACTCCCTCTCAGCTCTGAAGCGCAACTCATGCTCGTTACAGGAAGCCTGTCACACCGAGAGGCTCTTAGTGTCCTCGACCCACTCCTTCATGCTGTTGTTGCTGCCTGTCCTCCATCTCTCCCCATGTGCTTGCTAGCATGTTTTTCATGCGACTGAAGGCTCTCTCCCACTGATTAGGGTAATTACCGCCTTCCCTCTGCAGCCCCTGTCAAAATAAAAACTAAAAACCCAGGCATCTGCGGACTCATCCATTTGTCTTTGAGTAATGAAATCCCAAGGGGGCGACCAGCCATGGGCTTGGTGGGGAGCCTCATTTCAGGAGCTGTTAAGTAGCGAAGGCGTGAGGCTGTAGCGCTTTTATCACATGGGTCGTTAATCTTGGATCCCTTCCGCCCGGCGGAGCCCGCCGCTCGCCGGCCCGGCAATCACACTAAATCAACCAGACAACTTGGTGGGATCCCTGATATGGGTTGCCACGGGGACGGGTCCAGGGCTGATCCG